>NW_026043669.1:0-28139 GCF_023856365.1 Brienomyrus brachyistius
AAAAAAATTGCCAGATTGTGCTCTCAAAAATGTGCAAAAAGGCCTTGGATAAATGCCCTCTGAAGTACTCGATTGTACATGAGATGACGTGCTTGGACCCAAACAAAATGCACACCAGCCAGATAACTGCCAGCAGAAAAGGAGAAATCTCATGCAGAAGTTTGCGCAGGAGAATCGGTTGGCAGGCAGGATATCTGCTGGTAAATCATAGGATAAGAATAGGATAGTTCAGAATATTATTTTTAAATTATGCTTTTCTTTTTTCACATCTAACTGAATCAGGGACGGATTACAAACCGGGTTAGCGGGGCCGCTGCCCAGGGGCCCTTGGGGTGCAGGGGGCCCGTGGGCCCCAAGCCCAAAACAATTTGCAACGCTTATCAGCAATGTATTTTCGTTTGTCTATTTTAGAGGGCCTACATTCTTTGATCCTCTGCCTACAAGGTCCCCTGACCCTATAGGGAGGGTGTTTGGCTGCCAAGGGCCCTTGACTTGTGGTGGTTGTGGTGGTGGTGCAGGTGGTGGTGGTGGGGGGGGGCCTCGCGAACGTTTTACCCAGGGGCCCACACAACCCATAATCCGTCCCTGAACTGAATAGTGTTAACACGTAGATTTTAGCAGTATTTAGAAGACCGACTCTTGGTGTTTGAAAAGAAGCATCAGCCCAGTTATATTTTCTTTGATGAGCCTAGAGATATCTCAAGATTAAATTAAAATGATTGCACATTTATGGTATCATAGGAAAATTGGGTTATAAATCACTTTCCTATTCTACATGTGATTCTGTGTATTGACATTGTTGATCTGCATCTAATCTACTGTAATTAATGTAATTACAGGTGATGCAATATCCCAGCAGTCTGATAATCACCTGCACAATGAGGCAAAAGGCTTGGATTTTATATCCTTCATTCCTTCAGCACCATCCAAAGTTGATGTCTTTTTACATCAAAAAGTTAGTGGGCCTTATCCTGACCTCTGGATGTTCTGCAAGAACTTGCTGCTGCTGTCCTATGGGCAAGCCGAAGTGGAACGAATAGAGGTGGAGACCTGCAACTTATCAGAGGAAACAGTTGTTGCACAGAGGCTTATATGCGACCATGTCAGAGTGTGTGGGGGAGCAACCAAAGCGCCTCTGACCAAAGGTGAAAGATGAGCGAAAAGCAAAAAAGAAAACTTGAGGAACTCAAGAGGAAGAGAGTCTCACTGGAAAGTGTATGTGAGAGTTTACAAAAGGATGCTGAGCACATGGCAGAGGAAGCAGAGAGTGCTGCTGGAACCAAAAGGGCAACATTACTTACCAAGTCCAATACTCTGAGCCGACGAGCGAAGGAGGAGAAAGAGCAGTTGGTGGTCTTAAATGCAGATACTGAAGAATAGGCTACTGAACTGTGACTCCTAACACATCAAGAGTGAATCGGTGGAAACAAAAATATTTAGGTTCTTTGCATTTTTGGAGTATTTTACTTTCTGTGCCTGTTTGTACATTGTTCACAGCCATAATACTTTATAATTACAAGGTAGTTTTATGTTAGAGCTCTTGCTCCAATAAATATGTGCCTTGTAATTAACTAAATTCTAGGCTATTCAGTTTTTTTTGCCCTCGTGATGGTCGTGGGTTGTGAAAAAAGCCTTCTTCTTAGGGGTACCGCTGGGGCCAGCCGGGCGTATGTCGTGGCTTCAGTGAGTACTTATGTTTGTCATGCTGCCTGTGTACTTTATAGCGGCACAACATATTTCTGCAAATTGCATGCGTCAAATTGTCTGTCTCTCTTAAAAAATATGAAGTGTCACCAAAATTTTAAACGGGGAATCAATCTCAATGAAAAATATTCGTCAAGTAACGTTTCTAAAATAATATAGACATACTAATAATTATATATTAATAAATCGGATGAACGATGCATCCCAAATTGTATCCGCTGCGCACTTCTTAATCAGGGCAATCGCATCGTGGAGGTTTCTGCAGACGCCCAAAAAGACTTACTTAAGAAAACTGTTGCATGATAATTTGTACCATTTTCAAGGGTGGGGGGCGTGCAGTAGATGCCCCCTTTATTTTTGTGCTTCTGCCGTTCAAACCGAGCAGCACTGAGTTTGTCATGGCACCTGACGCCAAATCTACTGCTTAGCTGCTACAGACAGAACTATCTTCAAATCACCACTAGGGGGTGTCAATGCTGCAGCTTCGTTCTATGGTTGATCTTTTTCAAAGACAGTTTTTTTTCTCTCTCTCCACATAATCAACTTAACTGATTAGCGTGCTTTCATAGTAATGGTTTTTAATCCGTGTTAATCTTCTGAACAATGACTAGTAAAGGTTCTATGAGGTTGTCCTACTTACTATGGATTTTAAGTTTTTTATCAAGGTGTTAAAACGTACCACAGTTGCCAGTCCTGTGTTTTATGTCTAGCAATTTGTACAGTTTCTTCAGTATAAACACATGCCATGATCTGTGAGAATCTCCTCCAGAACTCTGCATTTCCTCAAGATCTTTTTGTAATATTGCATCATGGCACTGCTCAGAACAACACAGATGGTGCATAACAACACAAGGGAGTACAAGACAACATGGTGCAGAAACAGTGCGATACAAAGCAGGACAAAACTGGATGATACGTGGTCAGTGGTGGATAAAGTGCAGTAACAGCTGTACAGTGCAGCTGCCGTGGAAATGACTGTTACAGGGGATGCAAAAGCTGCAGGTTTGAATTGTTTGGCGAATGAAGCTGTTCATGAATCTGCTAGTCAGTGTTTGTGGATGGTGGTCAGAGTCCTGGATTATAGACTGAACCTTGTTACTGTGGCAGTTAAAGTACAGCTGGTCAATGGAGGGCAGTTCAGTGCGAATGATGTTCTTAACAGACTTCGCAATGTACTGCCTTCCTGTCATGTGGCTCCACCATACCATAGTACTACTGTAAGAACTAGGGATGTAACGATACATTCAACTCACCATTTGATACGATTCACGATTCTGAGTTCACGATACAATTTTCTCATTTTTTGCAGAATGAGCTGCAGACAAATATATTCAAAAATATTCTTATATTTATCTTTCTGAACTGTTGACACTGTTGTGAACAGTGCAACTGAATTTGAATAAAATACTGTTGAAAAAAATCCCAAATCAAAATAAGTAAATAAAAAAAAATAAATCAAATAAATAAGCTAAGGTTTGCATGTGCAGCTTTTTAGCGTGCTTTGCCCTTTTAATAATCTTCACTCAGCTCACGGTGGTGCCAGTGGACCTGTTTGTGTATGTTATCAGTCTATTACAATGTTTGCATGCAGTTTATGTCTTGTCTGTGCTTTTCTCGCTGTTTCCTCCTCGTTTGTGATTACCGGAAAGCTAATATGCTGCCACACCGCCAATTGAAGATCGGGCGGTGCGTCCATCCATCCATTTTCTGAAACCACTTAATCCCAACTGAGATCGCGGGGGAGACCGGAGCCTATCCCGGGAACAAGGGGCGCAGACAGGAACCAAGCCCAGGCAGTCACCTACACACCGCAGGTCGCACACACTCACACAACTACAGGGCCAATTTAGACTCACCAGTCAACCTATCCTGCATGCTTTTGGACCGTGGGAGGAACCTGGAGTCCCCGGCGAAAACGGGGAGAGCATGCGAACTCCACACAGAAAGGGCCCTGGACCGAAGCCAGCACTAACCACTGTGCCGTCCTCAGTTTCAAATTCATTCATCATCTCGCGTTCGCTCAAAACCAAAAACTGACGTACGATGTCGACGTGATACGCAGTGACATCTGACGTCAAACTCACATTGTGAAATCAAATGTAATATTACACCAGTTTTTCTGTTAAAGTACTGTGAAGTACTCCTACAATAGTGATTCATTTTCCACATCAGCCGGTTTAAATCTTCATGCATTTGCACCGATTTTTAACTGATTTGTGATTCATCATTACATGCCAGGGCCAGCAGCTCTGCATGGCTCGACCCTCATAAACATTCTCCACACATGCTGTTCAGGCAGTGGCCACAGAAATTCCCCCAGTGAACTTTATGCTTTCTGTCGGAGAGTATGCTGTGTTCTGGCCTTAAACCCTGCATACTACTTTGCAGACTTTGATCCTCTTAACAACAATTGGCATTTCTGGTGGCTGAATATCCATCCATCCGTCATCCAACTGCATGCTTAAAAGCTGTGAATAATAGTAATAATTCTTAAAATTGCAACTATCTAGAATTTCAGCCTAGTTACTCAGCTAAATTACTATTTAAACCTAGAATAATTTCTATAAGGGGCGGCATGGTGGTGCAGTGGTTAGCACTGTCGCCTCACACCTCTGGGACCCGGGTTCGTGTCTCCGCCTGGGTCACATGTGTGTGGAGTTTGCATGTTCTCCCCATGTCGTTGTGGGGTTTCCTCTGGGTACTCCGGTTTCCCCCCACAGTCCAAAAACATGCTGGGGCTAATTGGAGTTGCTGAATTGCCCGTAGGTGTGTGTGTGTGAGTGGATGGTGTGTGAGTGTGCCCTGCGATGGGCTGGCCCCCCATCCTGGGTTGTTCCCTGCCTCGTGCCCATTGATTCTGGGATAGGCTCCGGACCCCCCGCGACCCAATAGGATAAGCGGTTTGGAAAATGGATGGATGGATAATTTCTATATGTGTGATAGAATCAAAAAATATTTTGTTTTACATATAAATCTTCACAAGGTGTATTACACATGGTATTCCCCAGACACCGCCACCCCAACAGATGCTTTGTTTGTTAAGACAATAGCTCAGAAAGTGGTTGATCGATCTTTTGCAGCTTTTACCAAGGTTTGTACAAGCCAAAATTAAATTTTGAAACGGATCCCTGCCACACCCTGCCCTCCTGAACCTCCCGTTTCCTCCCTAGTGTGGTATAACGTGCCATGCCTGTTCCGCGTTTGTTTTACCTCTCCTTCCTGCCCTTGTGTTACTCATTTCAGGTGCCTCTAGTTTGCTCCCTGCTTAGCCTTGTATAAATGTGCTTCTCAGTCCTGCCTTTAATGTTGCTGCTGCTGTTTGCCTGTGTGTTCTTCCCTGCTTATGATTCCCCCGTGATCCAGTTGTGATCCAGTTGTCTTCATATCATGTATTCACATTCCTCAGCTGAGAGTGAACAAAGTTCTGTGGAAAGTATCTGACTACAGATAGACTTTCACCCAGTTCTCTGCGGGAGCTCTGATTACAGAGTGACTCCCCGACTACTTCTGAAGCCCTTCCTTAAGTATCCAGACCAGGTGATGGCATGTTTCTGAAGACTGACTAATTTCGGTCAATGGTTAATTTTAGGGGCATTGCTGACCTTGGTTCTCAAGTCCCCAGCCAATCAGATCACTTTAGGGGGTGGTTGTAATTCCCTTGTTCTACCATGAGAGAATCTCTCTCAGTTTGGTGGGTTGAGCCGAAGTTTCTGTATTTCTCTTAGGAAAAGCTATACTGCCTTAAATCTGAGAGTATAATACTCCTCGTCTCATGCCTATTCAAACGAGACCAAACATGCGTGTATTTGTCCCTAACATCTATGTGTGCTGAGTTATCCTGTTTATAGTGGAAAAGGTGTCTGTGTCTGGAGGCTGACAGCTGTTGTTGCTGTGGATTGATTGTGGAACTCTGGTCACTCCGGGGGTGAAAGGTCTTGCTTTTTCTGTGCTGCTCCAGTTATTCCTATCCAGTCTCTCAGGAGCCGGCAGGCCTTTGCCTTCCTTAAAAGGGGTGGTTTGACGAGTTGAGTCCAGTCTTGCCTGGGCCAGCGGAGCTCTGAAATAGACTGATGCAGGCTGATCAGAGTTGGGGCCTGCAGGACCTATAAGTTTTATGTCCTTACAGAATGTAAGTGGCATCATACTAAACTAGTGGTGTTCGAACTAGCATGGAAAGAGGCTATGGGTAGCTACAAAAAGGCTCTTAGTGCCGCCAAATCATCTAGTATCTATCAGAACTAATTGAAATAAACAAAAATAATCCTAGATTCCTATTTACTATGGTGTCCAAGCTGACTAATAACCAGACCACTGGTTATTTTCCAGTGACGACTTTATGAAACTTTTTGACCAAAAATATGCTCAATTAAACAGAACATTTTGAATATTGAATATTGGTTAACCAGTCAGAACTGATGTACTTAATTTTATCTTCAAATTCATCTACTTGTATGCTAGAACCTGTTCCATCAAAATTATTCAGCGATGCTCCCAGCATTGATTGAACCGCTACTAGCAATAGTTAAACTAAAACATATAATCATATTACCCCAATTTTATCTTCACTGCACTGGCTGCCAGTTAGATTTCGTGTTGACTACAAAACACTGCTCTTAACCTATAAAGCTGTAAATGGTCTTGCACCGCAGTATGTGAGTGACCTCATTTGCGTTCCGAATCATACACTTAGATGACGAGATGGAGGTATTCTATCCGTACCCAGAATAAAGAACATTACCTTTGGGGGAAGAGCATTTGCTCATAAAGCACCACAGCTATGGAATAAACTTCCTATTAGTGTTCGGAACTCAGACACAATCTCTGCTTTTAAGTCAAGGCTTAAGATGTACCTCTTTCGCCAGTCTTTTGGATAGTTAAATCTTCTTTTCTAAGGTGAATGGGAAATCTGGAGGTTCATAGTTATTTGAGATTGAAGGGGAAAGGGGGGATTGGTGCTGTCGTCCTGCCACTCTCGCCGATCACTTAAGCTGTGGATGGGAGGTGGCTTGACGCCAAAACCTCTGTAAACCCTCATGCCTGTGCTTCCTTCCAGGTCACTCTTTTAGGCAGGCTGTCATAGTTGCTTTAGTCCTGCCGGTTAGGTGTAGGGCAATAACTCTTCTCCATCTTCTCTTTTTCGAGCTGATACCGAGCCGACTACACCGTGTGAACCCGCACCTGGACTCCTGGATATAACTACATGAAACCAACTGGGACTTTATAACTATATGAACTCTAATGAATGTCAATGTAAATGCAGTTTCATGCTCCTTGGTCGCCCAGAGGAGGATGGGGTCCCCTTCTGAGTCTAGGTTCCACTCAAGGTTTCTTCCTGCTAGAGGGAGTTTCCTTGCCACTGTCGCCTCAGGCTTTTAAATATAAATATAAAATAATATAAATTATATAAAATATAATATAAATATAAATATAAATATATAAAATATATAAAATATATTTTTGGCCACAACCGGGATTCGAACCCCGGTCTCCCGTGTGAAAGGCGGCGATCTTACCACTACACTATCCAGCAACTATATAATATAAGGGAGATTTACGGGAAAATACTAATACGGGAGGACGGCGGGAAAGAGAAGTAAAATACGGTAGTTTCCCGGCCAAAACGGGAGACTTGACAGCTATGGCTGTCTCTGGCCACGCCCCCTACAGTCGGTCCGGCCCCTGTTCGCGTGTTCGCGAAAACGACTTCATTTATTTTCTTATTGATTTATCGACAGACTTTTTAGACGTTATAATAACAACACTCTATTGATTACTGTCCATGATACAGAGACACATGTTCGAGAACTATTCTATCGAGAACTAATGACGAGAACTATTCTCTTATTTTTCTCTTATTATTAAATTATTTTATTATTATTATTATTTTTATCTTTCTCGTTCCCGTAGATATATATTATTATACGGAGATTTACGGAGTCTTCAAAGACGGTCCGGCTCCAGGATCACTGTTGCTGTGGTGTAGATCAGCTGATCTGTAGTAGTCTTCTACGTACATCTTCTAGTAGACCTTCTGAGGGTACTTCACGCATTCTTGGTCCAGCTTAGCTTATTTCTTATTTCTCAGGTCAGCTGCTCTTGTATTCAGCCTACTAGTCTCTCTTGTATTCAGCCTACTAATATATATGGGGCTTGGTACCCAATCTCGGAATGTGGGGATGATGATATCTCCCCCCTGACCTGTCGTCCTGGCTCCCCCTTGTCGTAGCAATCGTGTTGTACCTCATCAATCTCTAGTTGTGATAGCAGTTGTTTCTGGCCACAACCGGGATTCGAACCCCGGTCTCCCGTGTGAAAGGCGGCGATCTTACCACTACACTATCCAGCAACTATATAATATAATATATATATATATATATATTATAAGGGAGATTTACGGGAAAATAATACGGGAGGACGGCGGGAAAGAGAAGTAAAATACGGTAGTTTCCCGGCCAAAACGGGAGGCTCCAGTATCCCTTACATTTTAAGACAGGAAATATAAAATAATATAAATTATATAAAATATAATATAAATATAAATATATAAAATATATAAAATATATTTTTGGCCACAACCGGGATTCGAACCCCGGTCTCCCGTGTGAAAGGCGGCGATCTTACCACTACACTATCCAGCAACTATATAATATAAGGGAGATTTACGGGAAAATACTAATACGGGAGGACGGCGGGAAAGAGAAGTAAAATACGGTAGTTTCCCGGCCAAAACGGGAGGCTCCAGTATCCCTTACATTTTAAGACAGGAAATATAAAATAATATAAATTATATAAAATATAATATAAATATAAATATAAATATATAAAATATATAAAATATATTTTTGGCCACAACCGGGATTCGAACCCCGGTCTCCCGTGTGAAAGGCGGCGATCTTACCACTACACTATTCAGCAACTATATAATATAAGGGAGATTTACGGGAAAATACTAATACGGGAGGACGGCGGGAAAGAGAAGTAAAATACGGTAGTTTCCCGGCCAAAACGGGAGACTTGACAGCTATGGCTGTCTCTGGCCACGCCCCCTACAGTCGGTCCGGCCCCTGTTCGCGTGTTCGCGAAAACGACTTCATTTATTTTCTTATTGATTTATCGACAGACTTTTTAGACGTTATAATAACAACACTCTATTGATCCCCCTCTTACTGTCCATGATACACAATGACGAGACACATGTTCACTAATGACGAGAACTATTCTATTTTTCATGCCGGGGGTCCTTCAAATCTTACATTTACAAATCTTGTTCTTGTTCTCTGCTTTCTCCTTTCTCGTTCCCGTAGATATATATTATTATACGGAGATTTACGGAGTCTTCAAAGACGGTCCGGCTCCAGCTCAAGGATCACTGTTGCTGTGGTGTAGATCAGCTGATCTGTAGTAGTCTTCTACGTACATCTTCTAGTAGACCTTCTGAGGGTACTTCACGCATTCTTGGTCGGAGGGTCCAGGTTTCCAGCTTAGCTTATTTCTTATTTCTCAGGTCAGCTGCTCTTGTTTGGGATGTGCTTGACCGGCGTATACGACAGCGTGTACCAGTTCCCACTAATATCCAACAACTTCGCACAGCCATTGAAGAGGAGTGGACCAACATTCCACAGGCCACAATTGACAATCTGATAAACTCTATGCGAAGAAGATGTGTTGCATTGCATGAGGCAAATGGTGGTCACACCAGATACTGACCGGTTCTGAGTCCCCAGACCCCCAATAAAGCAAAAAACTGCACATTCCAGGGTGGCCTTTTATTGTGGGCAGTATAAGGTACACCTGTGCACTACCCATGATGTCAGATCAGCATCTTGATGTGGCACACCTGTGAGGTGGGATGGATTATCTCAGCAAAGCAGAAGTGCTCACTATCACACATTTAGACTGATTTGTGAGAAATGTTTGAGAGAAATGGTAATATTGTGTATCTGGAATGAATTGTAGGTCTTTAAGTCCATCTCATGAAAAATGGGAGCAGAAACAAGAGTGTTGCGTTTATATTTTTGTTCAGTATAGAATAAGCCCAGATTTATGTTTATTCAGTGGAGATAAGTACAACCTCTAAAGATAGGCCTACACCCGTTTTGGCAGTGTCTCCGGATCCCATGACAAATAATGCCTTCAGTACATCCTCCTCAACCCACACTGAAAGCAGAAGTGCTATGGGCTTTGCAAACGGTTTGCCGACATCACTCCTATACGTCCAATGATGACATTCACACCGTCTCCAGGGTGATGTTCCCTGACTCGCAGGGTCACTTGTGGTAAAGATAAAACCGCTTTTCTTGCGCGATTTGGACTCGCTCCATATATTAAAAGGGAGCTTCGTTGTCATGTTTGACGTAAGTATGAACAGGACCATCAAAAGAAAACAACTGGATGTGCATGTCAGGTATTGGGTGAATTATGAGAATGGCTCTCGAGTGCAGTCCTGGTTCTGGGATCACAGTACATGAGCCACTCCACCGCTGAAGACTTACTGGAGAAGTTTAAGGTAAGCCATTCAATAACATTTAAACTCATTAACGAACCCATGATTTTTAAATATCCATGGTTTATCTTTACATGTGTTTAAATGGGAGAACCATATTTATTGGTAAGCATATTTTAAAGATTTTATTGCTGCTTCATGGCTTTTGCTGCAAAAAAAATAGTTCATTGAGGAAATAGAATGTTTAAGTGTTGTGTAGCAACATGTACAGCTGTTGTACAGGCAAAAACTCTGGCTCAGTCCAAAGGAGGTGGATATAGGAATGGCTGTCATCAAGGTGGGACTTCTGTGAATTCACTGGTATCTTTACATACAAATGTATCAAACAATTGTGAAGTAAAAAATATGTGAATAACATGGAGTTTGAGCTGGTTTGATATGTACAGCTGAGGTAGTGTTAACCTTGGGCTGAGTGTGCAGAAAGATTCTGGAAATTTGACAAACCATCTTTTTGTCAGAGACAGTCAGGAGCCAAAGGCAGTGGAAGTGACCTTGGTGTCCTTCAGATTAAAAAAAATTGCCAGATTGTGCTCTCAAAAATGTGCAAAAAGGCCTTGGATAAATGCCCTCTGAAGTACTCGATTGTACATGAGATGACGTGCTTGGACCCAAACAAAATGCACACCAGCCAGATAACTGCCAGCAGAAAAGGAGAAATCTCATGCAGAAGTTTGCGCAGGAGAATCGGTTGGCAGGCAGGATATCTGCTGGTAAATCATAGGATAAGAATAGGATAGTTCAGAATATTATTTTTAAATTATGCTTTTCTTTTTTCACATCTAACTGAATCAGGGACGGATTACAAACCGGGTTAGCGGGGCCGCTGCCCAGGGGCCCTTGGGGTGCAGGGGGCCCGTGGGCCCCAAGCCCAAAACAATTTGCAACGCTTATCAGCAATGTATTTTCGTTTGTCTATTTTAGAGGGCCTACATTCTTTGATCCTCTGCCTACAAGGTCCCCTGACCCTATAGGGAGGGTGTTTGGCTGCCAAGGGCCCTTGACTTGTGGTGGTTGTGGTGGTGGTGCAGGTGGTGGTGGTGGGGGGGGGCCTCGCGAACGTTTTACCCAGGGGCCCACACAACCCATAATCCGTCCCTGAACTGAATAGTGTTAACACGTAGATTTTAGCAGTATTTAGAAGACCGACTCTTGGTGTTTGAAAAGAAGCATCAGCCCAGTTATATTTTCTTTGATGAGCCTAGAGATATCTCAAGATTAAATTAAAATGATTGCACATTTATGGTATCATAGGAAAATTGGGTTATAAATCACTTTCCTATTCTACATGTGATTCTGTGTATTGACATTGTTGATCTGCATCTAATCTACTGTAATTAATGTAATTACAGGTGATGCAATATCCCAGCAGTCTGATAATCACCTGCACAATGAGGCAAAAGGCTTGGATTTTATATCCTTCATTCCTTCAGCACCATCCAAAGTTGATGTCTTTTTACATCAAAAAGTTAGTGGGCCTTATCCTGACCTCTGGATGTTCTGCAAGAACTTGCTGCTGCTGTCCTATGGGCAAGCCGAAGTGGAACGAATAGAGGTGGAGACCTGCAACTTATCAGAGGAAACAGTTGTTGCACAGAGGCTTATATGCGACCATGTCAGAGTGTGTGGGGGAGCAACCAAAGCGCCTCTGACCAAAGGTGAAAGATGAGCGAAAAGCAAAAAAGAAAACTTGAGGAACTCAAGAGGAAGAGAGTCTCACTGGAAAGTGTATGTGAGAGTTTACAAAAGGATGCTGAGCACATGGCAGAGGAAGCAGAGAGTGCTGCTGGAACCAAAAGGGCAACATTACTTACCAAGTCCAATACTCTGAGCCGACGAGCGAAGGAGGAGAAAGAGCAGTTGGTGGTCTTAAATGCAGATACTGAAGAATAGGCTACTGAACTGTGACTCCTAACACATCAAGAGTGAATCGGTGGAAACAAAAATATTTAGGTTCTTTGCATTTTTGGAGTATTTTACTTTCTGTGCCTGTTTGTACATTGTTCACAGCCATAATACTTTATAATTACAAGGTAGTTTTATGTTAGAGCTCTTGCTCCAATAAATATGTGCCTTGTAATTAACTAAATTCTAGGCTATTCAGTTTTTTTTGCCCTCGTGATGGTCGTGGGTTGTGAAAAAAGCCTTCTTCTTAGGGGTACCGCTGGGGCCAGCCGGGCGTATGTCGTGGCTTCAGTGAGTACTTATGTTTGTCATGCTGCCTGTGTACTTTATAGCGGCACAACATATTTCTGCAAATTGCATGCGTCAAATTGTCTGTCTCTCTTAAAAAATATGAAGTGTCACCAAAATTTTAAACGGGGAATCAATCTCAATGAAAAATATTCGTCAAGTAACGTTTCTAAAATAATATAGACATACTAATAATTATATATTAATAAATCGGATGAACGATGCATCCCAAATTGTATCCGCTGCGCACTTCTTAATCAGGGCAATCGCATCGTGGAGGTTTCTGCAGACGCCCAAAAAGACTTACTTAAGAAAACTGTTGCATGATAATTTGTACCATTTTCAAGGGTGGGGGGCGTGCAGTAGATGCCCCCTTTATTTTTGTGCTTCTGCCGTTCAAACCGAGCAGCACTGAGTTTGTCATGGCACCTGACGCCAAATCTACTGCTTAGCTGCTACAGACAGAACTATCTTCAAATCACCACTAGGGGGTGTCAATGCTGCAGCTTCGTTCTATGGTTGATCTTTTTCAAAGACAGTTTTTTTTCTCTCTCTCCACATAATCAACTTAACTGATTAGCGTGCTTTCATAGTAATGGTTTTTAATCCGTGTTAATCTTCTGAACAATGACTAGTAAAGGTTCTATGAGGTTGTCCTACTTACTATGGATTTTAAGTTTTTTATCAAGGTGTTAAAACGTACCACAGTTGCCAGTCCTGTGTTTTATGTCTAGCAATTTGTACAGTTTCTTCAGTATAAACACATGCCATGATCTGTGAGAATCTCCTCCAGAACTCTGCATTTCCTCAAGATCTTTTTGTAATATTGCATCATGGCACTGCTCAGAACAACACAGATGGTGCATAACAACACAAGGGAGTACAAGACAACATGGTGCAGAAACAGTGCGATACAAAGCAGGACAAAACTGGATGATACGTGGTCAGTGGTGGATAAAGTGCAGTAACAGCTGTACAGTGCAGCTGCCGTGGAAATGACTGTTACAGGGGATGCAAAAGCTGCAGGTTTGAATTGTTTGGCGAATGAAGCTGTTCATGAATCTGCTAGTCAGTGTTTGTGGATGGTGGTCAGAGTCCTGGATTATAGACTGAACCTTGTTACTGTGGCAGTTAAAGTACAGCTGGTCAATGGAGGGCAGTTCAGTGCGAATGATGTTCTTAACAGACTTCGCAATGTACTGCCTTCCTGTCATGTGGCTCCACCATACCATAGTACTACTGTAAGAACTAGGGATGTAACGATACATTCAACTCACCATTTGATACGATTCACGATTCTGAGTTCACGATACAATTTTCTCATTTTTTGCAGAATGAGCTGCAGACAAATATATTCAAAAATATTCTTATATTTATCTTTCTGAACTGTTGACACTGTTGTGAACAGTGCAACTGAATTTGAATAAAATACTGTTGAAAAAAATCCCAAATCAAAATAAGTAAATAAAAAAAAATAAATCAAATAAATAAGCTAAGGTTTGCATGTGCAGCTTTTTAGCGTGCTTTGCCCTTTTAATAATCTTCACTCAGCTCACGGTGGTGCCAGTGGACCTGTTTGTGTATGTTATCAGTCTATTACAATGTTTGCATGCAGTTTATGTCTTGTCTGTGCTTTTCTCGCTGTTTCCTCCTCGTTTGTGATTACCGGAAAGCTAATATGCTGCCACACCGCCAATTGAAGATCGGGCGGTGCGTCCATCCATCCATTTTCTGAAACCACTTAATCCCAACTGAGATCGCGGGGGAGACCGGAGCCTATCCCGGGAACAAGGGGCGCAGACAGGAACCAAGCCCAGGCAGTCACCTACACACCGCAGGTCGCACACACTCACACAACTACAGGGCCAATTTAGACTCACCAGTCAACCTATCCTGCATGCTTTTGGACCGTGGGAGGAACCTGGAGTCCCCGGCGAAAACGGGGAGAGCATGCGAACTCCACACAGAAAGGGCCCTGGACCGAAGCCAGCACTAACCACTGTGCCGTCCTCAGTTTCAAATTCATTCATCATCTCGCGTTCGCTCAAAACCAAAAACTGACGTACGATGTCGACGTGATACGCAGTGACATCTGACGTCAAACTCACATTGTGAAATCAAATGTAATATTACACCAGTTTTTCTGTTAAAGTACTGTGAAGTACTCCTACAATAGTGATTCATTTTCCACATCAGCCGGTTTAAATCTTCATGCATTTGCACCGATTTTTAACTGATTTGTGATTCATCATTACATGCCAGGGCCAGCAGCTCTGCATGGCTCGACCCTCATAAACATTCTCCACACATGCTGTTCAGGCAGTGGCCACAGAAATTCCCCCAGTGAACTTTATGCTTTCTGTCGGAGAGTATGCTGTGTTCTGGCCTTAAACCCTGCATACTACTTTGCAGACTTTGATCCTCTTAACAACAATTGGCATTTCTGGTGGCTGAATATCCATCCATCCGTCATCCAACTGCATGCTTAAAAGCTGTGAATAATAGTAATAATTCTTAAAATTGCAACTATCTAGAATTTCAGCCTAGTTACTCAGCTAAATTACTATTTAAACCTAGAATAATTTCTATAAGGGGCGGCATGGTGGTGCAGTGGTTAGCACTGTCGCCTCACACCTCTGGGACCCGGGTTCGTGTCTCCGCCTGGGTCACATGTGTGTGGAGTTTGCATGTTCTCCCCATGTCGTTGTGGGGTTTCCTCTGGGTACTCCGGTTTCCCCCCACAGTCCAAAAACATGCTGGGGCTAATTGGAGTTGCTGAATTGCCCGTAGGTGTGTGTGTGTGAGTGGATGGTGTGTGAGTGTGCCCTGCGATGGGCTGGCCCCCCATCCTGGGTTGTTCCCTGCCTCGTGCCCATTGATTCTGGGATAGGCTCCGGACCCCCCGCGACCCAATAGGATAAGCGGTTTGGAAAATGGATGGATGGATAATTTCTATATGTGTGATAGAATCAAAAAATATTTTGTTTTACATATAAATCTTCACAAGGTGTATTACACATGGTATTCCCCAGACACCGCCACCCCAACAGATGCTTTGTTTGTTAAGACAATAGCTCAGAAAGTGGTTGATCGATCTTTTGCAGCTTTTACCAAGGTTTGTACAAGCCAAAATTAAATTTTGAAACGGATCCCTGCCACACCCTGCCCTCCTGAACCTCCCGTTTCCTCCCTAGTGTGGTATAACGTGCCATGCCTGTTCCGCGTTTGTTTTACCTCTCCTTCCTGCCCTTGTGTTACTCATTTCAGGTGCCTCTAGTTTGCTCCCTGCTTAGCCTTGTATAAATGTGCTTCTCAGTCCTGCCTTTAATGTTGCTGCTGCTGTTTGCCTGTGTGTTCTTCCCTGCTTATGATTCCCCCGTGATCCAGTTGTGATCCAGTTGTCTTCATATCATGTATTCACATTCCTCAGCTGAGAGTGAACAAAGTTCTGTGGAAAGTATCTGACTACAGATAGACTTTCACCCAGTTCTCTGCGGGAGCTCTGATTACAGAGTGACTCCCCGACTACTTCTGAAGCCCTTCCTTAAGTATCCAGACCAGGTGATGGCATGTTTCTGAAGACTGACTAATTTCGGTCAATGGTTAATTTTAGGGGCATTGCTGACCTTGGTTCTCAAGTCCCCAGCCAATCAGATCACTTTAGGGGGTGGTTGTAATTCCCTTGTTCTACCATGAGAGAATCTCTCTCAGTTTGGTGGGTTGAGCCGAAGTTTCTGTATTTCTCTTAGGAAAAGCTATACTGCCTTAAATCTGAGAGTATAATACTCCTCGTCTCATGCCTATTCAAACGAGACCAAACATGCGTGTATTTGTCCCTAACATCTATGTGTGCTGAGTTATCCTGTTTATAGTGGAAAAGGTGTCTGTGTCTGGAGGCTGACAGCTGTTGTTGCTGTGGATTGATTGTGGAACTCTGGTCACTCCGGGGGTGAAAGGTCTTGCTTTTTCTGTGCTGCTCCAGTTATTCCTATCCAGTCTCTCAGGAGCCGGCAGGCCTTTGCCTTCCTTAAAAGGGGTGGTTTGACGAGTTGAGTCCAGTCTTGCCTGGGCCAGCGGAGCTCTGAAATAGACTGATGCAGGCTGATCAGAGTTGGGGCCTGCAGGACCTATAAGTTTTATGTCCTTACAGAATGTAAGTGGCATCATACTAAACTAGTGGTGTTCGAACTAGCATGGAAAGAGGCTATGGGTAGCTACAAAAAGGCTCTTAGTGCCGCCAAATCATCTAGTATCTATCAGAACTAATTGAAATAAACAAAAATAATCCTAGATTCCTATTTACTATGGTGTCCAAGCTGACTAATAACCAGACCACTGGTTATTTTCCAGTGACGACTTTATGAAACTTTTTGACCAAAAATATGCTCAATTAAACAGAACATTTTGAATATTGAATATTGGTTAACCAGTCAGAACTGATGTACTTAATTTTATCTTCAAATTCATCTACTTGTATGCTAGAACCTGTTCCATCAAAATTATTCAGCGATGCTCCCAGCATTGATTGAACCGCTACTAGCAATAGTTAAACTAAAACATATAATCATATTACCCCAATTTTATCTTCACTGCACTGGCTGCCAGTTAGATTTCGTGTTGACTACAAAACACTGCTCTTAACCTATAAAGCTGTAAATGGTCTTGCACCGCAGTATGTGAGTGACCTCATTTGCGTTCCGAATCATACACTTAGATGACGAGATGGAGGTATTCTATCCGTACCCAGAATAAAGAACATTACCTTTGGGGGAAGAGCATTTGCTCATAAAGCACCACAGCTATGGAATAAACTTCCTATTAGTGTTCGGAACTCAGACACAATCTCTGCTTTTAAGTCAAGGCTTAAGATGTACCTCTTTCGCCAGTCTTTTGGATAGTTAAATCTTCTTTTCTAAGGTGAATGGGAAATCTGGAGGTTCATAGTTATTTGAGATTGAAGGGGAAAGGGGGGATTGGTGCTGTCGTCCTGCCACTCTCGCCGATCACTTAAGCTGTGGATGGGAGGTGGCTTGACGCCAAAACCTCTGTAAACCCTCATGCCTGTGCTTCCTTCCAGGTCACTCTTTTAGGCAGGCTGTCATAGTTGCTTTAGTCCTGCCGGTTAGGTGTAGGGCAATAACTCTTCTCCATCTTCTCTTTTTCGAGCTGATACCGAGCCGACTACACCGTGTGAACCCGCACCTGGACTCCTGGATATAACTACATGAAACCAACTGGGACTTTATAACTATATGAACTCTAATGAATGTCAATGTAAATGCAGTTTCATGCTCCTTGGTCGCCCAGAGGAGGATGGGGTCCCCTTCTGAGTCTAGGTTCCACTCAAGGTTTCTTCCTGCTAGAGGGAGTTTCCTTGCCACTGTCGCCTCAGGCTTTTAAATATAAATATAAATATATAAAATATATAAAATATATTTTTGGCCACAACCGGGATTCGAACCCCGGTCTCCCGTGTGAAAGGCGGCGATCTTACCACTACACTATCCAGCAACTATATAATATAAGGGAGATTTACGGGAAAATACTAATACGGGAGGACGGCGGGAAAGAGAAGTAAAATACGGTAGTTTCCCGGCCAAAACGGGAGGCTCCAGTATCCCTTACATTTTAAGACAGGAAATATAAAATAATATAAATTATATAAAATATAATATAAATATAAATATAAATATATAAAATATATAAAATATATTTTTGGCCACAACCGGGATTCGAACCCCGGTCTCCCGTGTGAAAGGCGGCGATCTTACCACTACACTATCCAGCAACTATATAATATAAGGGAGATTTACGGGAAAATACTAATACGGGAGGACGGCGGGAAAGAGAAGTAAAATACGGTAGTTTCCCGGCCAAAACGGGAGACTTGACAGCTATGGCTGTCTCTGGCCACGCCCCCTACAGTCGGTCCGGCCCCTGTTCGCGTGTTCGCGAAAACGACTTCATTTATTTTCTTATTGATTTATCGACAGACTTTTTAGACGTTATAATAACAACACTCTATTGATCCCCCTCTTACTGTCCATGATACACAATGACGAGACACATGTTCACTAATGACGAGAACTATTCTATTTTTCATGCCGGGGGTCCTTCAAATCTTACATTTACAAATCTTGTTCTTGTTCTCTGCTTTCTCCTTTCTCGTTCCCGTAGATATATATTATTATACGGAGATTTACGGAGTCTTCAAAGACGGTCCGGCTCCAGCTCAAGGATCACTGTTGCTGTGGTGTAGATCAGCTGATCTGTAGTAGTCTTCTACGTACATCTTCTAGTAGACCTTCTGAGGGTACTTCACGCATTCTTGGTCGGAGGGTCCAGGTTTCCAGCTTAGCTTATTTCTTATTTCTCAGGTCAGCTGCTCTTGTTTGGGATGTGCTTGACCGGCGTATACGACAGCGTGTACCAGTTCCCACTAATATCCAACAACTTCGCACAGCCATTGAAGAGGAGTGGACCAACATTCCACAGGCCACAATTGACAATCTGATAAACTCTATGCGAAGAAGATGTGTTGCATTGCATGAGGCAAATGGTGGTCACACCAGATACTGACCGGTTCTGAGTCCCCAGACCCCCAATAAAGCAAAAAACTGCACATTCCAGGGTGGCCTTTTATTGTGGGCAGTATAAGGTACACCTGTGCACTACCCATGATGTCAGATCAGCATCTTGATGTGGCACACCTGTGAGGTGGGATGGATTATCTCAGCAAAGCAGAAGTGCTCACTATCACACATTTAGACTGATTTGTGAGAAATGTTTGAGAGAAATGGTAATATTGTGTATCTGGAATGAATTGTAGGTCTTTAAGTCCATCTCATGAAAAATGGGAGCAGAAACAAGAGTGTTGCGTTTATATTTTTGTTCAGTATAGAATAAGCCCAGATTTATGTTTATTCAGTGGAGATAAGTACAACCTCTAAAGATAGGCCTACACCCGTTTTGGCAGTGTCTCCGGATCCCATGACAAATAATGCCTTCAGTACATCCTCCTCAACCCACACTGAAAGCAGAAGTGCTATGGGCTTTGCAAACGGTTTGCCGACATCACTCCTATACGTCCAATGATGACATTCACACCGTCTCCAGGGTGATGTTCCCTGACTCGCAGGGTCACTTGTGGTAAAGATAAAACCGCTTTTCTTGCGCGATTTGGACTCGCTCCATATATTAAAAGGGAGCTTCGTTGTCATGTTTGACGTAAGTATGAACAGGACCATCAAAAGAAAACAACTGGATGTGCATGTCAGGTATTGGGTGAATTATGAGAATGGCTCTCGAGTGCAGTCCTGGTTCTGGGATCACAGTACATGAGCCACTCCACCGCTGAAGACTTACTGGAGAAGTTTAAGGTAAGCCATTCAATAACATTTAAACTCATTAACGAACCCATGATTTTTAAATATCCATGGTTTATCTTTACATGTGTTTAAATGGGAGAACCATATTTATTGGTAAGCATATTTTAAAGATTTTATTGCTGCTTCATGGCTTTTGCTGCAAAAAAAATAGTTCATTGAGGAAATAGAATGTTTAAGTGTTGTGTAGCAACATGTACAGCTGTTGTACAGGCAAAAACTCTGGCTCAGTCCAAAGGAGGTGGATATAGGAATGGCTGTCATCAAGGTGGGACTTCTGTGAATTCACTGGTATCTTTACATACAAATGTATCAAACAATTGTGAAGTAAAAAATATGTGAATAACATGGAGTTTGAGCTGGTTTGATATGTACAGCTGAGGTAGTGTTAACCTTGGGCTGAGTGTGCAGAAAGATTCTGGAAATTTGACAAACCATCTTTTTGTCAGAGACAGTCAGGAGCCAAAGGCAGTGGAAGTGACCTTGGTGTCCTTCAGATTAAAAAAAATTGCCAGATTGTGCTCTCAAAAATGTGCAAAAAGGCCTTGGATAAATGCCCTCTGAAGTACTCGATTGTACATGAGATGACGTGCTTGGACCCAAACAAAATGCACACCAGCCAGATAACTGCCAGCAGAAAAGGAGAAATCTCATGCAGAAGTTTGCGCAGGAGAATCGGTTGGCAGGCAGGATATCTGCTGGTAAATCATAGGATAAGAATAGGATAGTTCAGAATATTATTTTTAAATTATGCTTTTCTTTTTTCACATCTAACTGAATCAGGGACGGATTACAAACCGGGTTAGCGGGGCCGCTGCCCAGGGGCCCTTGGGGTGCAGGGGGCCCGTGGGCCCCAAGCCCAAAACAATTTGCAACGCTTATCAGCAATGTATTTTCGTTTGTCTATTTTAGAGGGCCTACATTCTTTGATCCTCTGCCTACAAGGTCCCCTGACCCTATAGGGAGGGTGTTTGGCTGCCAAGGGCCCTTGACTTGTGGTGGTTGTGGTGGTGGTGCAGGTGGTGGTGGTGGGGGGGGGGCCTCGCGAACGTTTTACCCAGGGGCCCACACAACCCATAATCCGTCCCTGAACTGAATAGTGTTAACACGTAGATTTTAGCAGTATTTAGAAGACCGACTCTTGGTGTTTGAAAAGAAGCATCAGCCCAGTTATATTTTCTTTGATGAGCCTAGAGATATCTCAAGATTAAATTAAAATGATTGCACATTTATGGTATCATAGGAAAATTGGGTTATAAATCACTTTCCTATTCTACATGTGATTCTGTGTATTGACATTGTTGATCTGCATCTAATCTACTGTAATTAATGTAATTACAGGTGATGCAATATCCCAGCAGTCTGATAATCACCTGCACAATGAGGCAAAAGGCTTGGATTTTATATCCTTCATTCCTTCAGCACCATCCAAAGTTGATGTCTTTTTACATCAAAAAGTTAGTGGGCCTTATCCTGACCTCTGGATGTTCTGCAAGAACTTGCTGCTGCTGTCCTATGGGCAAGCCGAAGTGGAACGAATAGAGGTGGAGACCTGCAACTTATCAGAGGAAACAGTTGTTGCACAGAGGCTTATATGCGACCATGTCAGAGTGTGTGGGGGAGCAACCAAAGCGCCTCTGACCAAAGGTGAAAGATGAGCGAAAAGCAAAAAAGAAAACTTGAGGAACTCAAGAGGAAGAGAGTCTCACTGGAAAGTGTATGTGAGAGTTTACAAAAGGATGCTGAGCACATGGCAGAGGAAGCAGAGAGTGCTGCTGGAACCAAAAGGGCAACATTACTTACCAAGTCCAATACTCTGAGCCGACGAGCGAAGGAGGAGAAAGAGCAGTTGGTGGTCTTAAATGCAGATACTGAAGAATAGGCTACTGAACTGTGACTCCTAACACATCAAGAGTGAATCGGTGGAAACAAAAATATTTAGGTTCTTTGCATTTTTGGAGTATTTTACTTTCTGTGCCTGTTTGTACATTGTTCACAGCCATAATACTTTATAATTACAAGGTAGTTTTATGTTAGAGCTCTTGCTCCAATAAATATGTGCCTTGTAATTAACTAAATTCTAGGCTATTCAGTTTTTTTTGCCCTCGTGATGGTCGTGGGTTGTGAAAAAAGCCTTCTTCTTAGGGGTACCGCTGGGGCCAGCCGGGCGTATGTCGTGGCTTCAGTGAGTACTTATGTTTGTCATGCTGCCTGTGTACTTTATAGCGGCACAACATATTTCTGCAAATTGCATGCGTCAAATTGTCTGTCTCTCTTAAAAAATATGAAGTGTCACCAAAATTTTAAACGGGGAATCAATCTCAATGAAAAATATTCGTCAAGTAACGTTTCTAAAATAATATAGACATACTAATAATTATATATTAATAAATCGGATGAACGATGCATCCCAAATTGTATCCGCTGCGCACTTCTTAATCAGGGCAATCGCATCGTGGAGGTTTCTGCAGACGCCCAAAAAGACTTACTTAAGAAAACTGTTGCATGATAATTTGTACCATTTTCAAGGGTGGGGGGCGTGCAGTAGATGCCCCCTTTATTTTTGTGCTTCTGCCGTTCAAACCGAGCAGCACTGAGTTTGTCATGGCACCTGACGCCAAATCTACTGCTTAGCTGCTACAGACAGAACTATCTTCAAATCACCACTAGGGGGTGTCAATGCTGCAGCTTCGTTCTATGGTTGATCTTTTTCAAAGACAGTTTTTTTTCTCTCTCTCCACATAATCAACTTAACTGATTAGCGTGCTTTCATAGTAATGGTTTTTAATCCGTGTTAATCTTCTGAACAATGACTAGTAAAGGTTCTATGAGGTTGTCCTACTTACTATGGATTTTAAGTTTTTTATCAAGGTGTTAAAACGTACCACAGTTGCCAGTCCTGTGTTTTATGTCTAGCAATTTGTACAGTTTCTTCAGTATAAACACATGCCATGATCTGTGAGAATCTCCTCCAGAACTCTGCATTTCCTCAAGATCTTTTTGTAATATTGCATCATGGCACTGCTCAGAACAACACAGATGGTGCATAACAACACAAGGGAGTACAAGACAACATGGTGCAGAAACAGTGCGATACAAAGCAGGACAAAACTGGATGATACGTGGTCAGTGGTGGATAAAGTGCAGTAACAGCTGTACAGTGCAGCTGCCGTGGAAATGACTGTTACAGGGGATGCAAAAGCTGCAGGTTTGAATTGTTTGGCGAATGAAGCTGTTCATGAATCTGCTAGTCAGTGTTTGTGGATGGTGGTCAGAGTCCTGGATTATAGACTGAACCTTGTTACTGTGGCAGTTAAAGTACAGCTGGTCAATGGAGGGCAGTTCAGTGCGAATGATGTTCTTAACAGACTTCGCAATGTACTGCCTTCCTGTCATGTGGCTCCACCATACCATAGTACTACTGTAAGAACTAGGGATGTAACGATACATTCAACTCACCATTTGATACGATTCACGATTCTGAGTTCACGATACAATTTTCTCATTTTTTGCAGAATGAGCTGCAGACAAATATATTCAAAAATATTCTTATATTTATCTTTCTGAACTGTTGACACTGTTGTGAACAGTGCAACTGAATTTGAATAAAATACTGTTGAAAAAAATCCCAAATCAAAATAAGTAAATAAAAAAAAATAAATCAAATAAATAAGCTAAGGTTTGCATGTGCAGCTTTTTAGCGTGCTTTGCCCTTTTAATAATCTTCACTCAGCTCACGGTGGTGCCAGTGGACCTGTTTGTGTATGTTATCAGTCTATTACAATGTTTGCATGCAGTTTATGTCTTGTCTGTGCTTTTCTCGCTGTTTCCTCCTCGTTTGTGATTACCGGAAAGCTAATATGCTGCCACACCGCCAATTGAAGATCGGGCGGTGCGTCCATCCATCCATTTTCTGAAACCACTTAATCCCAACTGAGATCGCGGGGGAGACCGGAGCCTATCCCGGGAACAAGGGGCGCAGACAGGAACCAAGCCCAGGCAGTCACCTACACACCGCAGGTCGCACACACTCACACAACTACAGGGCCAATTTAGACTCACCAGTCAACCTATCCTGCATGCTTTTGGACCGTGGGAGGAACCTGGAGTCCCCGGCGAAAACGGGGAGAGCATGCGAACTCCACACAGAAAGGGCCCTGGACCGAAGCCAGCACTAACCACTGTGCCGTCCTCAGTTTCAAATTCATTCATCATCTCGCGTTCGCTCAAAACCAAAAACTGACGTACGATGTCGACGTGATACGCAGTGACATCTGACGTCAAACTCACATTGTGAAATCAAATGTAATATTACACCAGTTTTTCTGTTAAAGTACTGTGAAGTACTCCTACAATAGTGATTCATTTTCCACATCAGCCGGTTTAAATCTTCATGCATTTGCACCGATTTTTAACTGATTTGTGATTCATCATTACATGCCAGGGCCAGCAGCTCTGCATGGCTCGACCCTCATAAACATTCTCCACACATGCTGTTCAGGCAGTGGCCACAGAAATTCCCCCAGTGAACTTTATGCTTTCTGTCGGAGAGTATGCTGTGTTCTGGCCTTAAACCCTGCATACTACTTTGCAGACTTTGATCCTCTTAACAACAATTGGCATTTCTGGTGGCTGAATATCCATCCATCCGTCATCCAACTGCATGCTTAAAAGCTGTGAATAATAGTAATAATTCTTAAAATTGCAACTATCTAGAATTTCAGCCTAGTTACTCAGCTAAATTACTATTTAAACCTAGAATAATTTCTATAAGGGGCGGCATGGTGGTGCAGTGGTTAGCACTGTCGCCTCACACCTCTGGGACCCGGGTTCGTGTCTCCGCCTGGGTCACATGTGTGTGGAGTTTGCATGTTCTCCCCATGTCGTTGTGGGGTTTCCTCTGGGTACTCCGGTTTCCCCCCACAGTCCAAAAACATGCTGGGGCTAATTGGAGTTGCTGAATTGCCCGTAGGTGTGTGTGTGTGAGTGGATGGTGTGTGAGTGTGCCCTGCGATGGGCTGGCCCCCCATCCTGGGTTGTTCCCTGCCTCGTGCCCATTGATTCTGGGATAGGCTCCGGACCCCCCGCGACCCAATAGGATAAGCGGTTTGGAAAATGGATGGATGGATAATTTCTATATGTGTGATAGAATCAAAAAATATTTTGTTTTACATATAAATCTTCACAAGGTGTATTACACATGGTATTCCCCAGACACCGCCACCCCAACAGATGCTTTGTTTGTTAAGACAATAGCTCAGAAAGTGGTTGATCGATCTTTTGCAGCTTTTACCAAGGTTTGTACAAGCCAAAATTAAATTTTGAAACGGATCCCTGCCACACCCTGCCCTCCTGAACCTCCCGTTTCCTCCCTAGTGTGGTATAACGTGCCATGCCTGTTCCGCGTTTGTTTTACCTCTCCTTCCTGCCCTTGTGTTACTCATTTCAGGTGCCTCTAGTTTGCTCCCTGCTTAGCCTTGTATAAATGTGCTTCTCAGTCCTGCCTTTAATGTTGCTGCTGCTGTTTGCCTGTGTGTTCTTCCCTGCTTATGATTCCCCCGTGATCCAGTTGTGATCCAGTTGTCTTCATATCATGTATTCACATTCCTCAGCTGAGAGTGAACAAAGTTCTGTGGAAAGTATCTGACTACAGATAGACTTTCACCCAGTTCTCTGCGGGAGCTCTGATTACAGAGTGACTCCCCGACTACTTCTGAAGCCCTTCCTTAAGTATCCAGACCAGGTGATGGCATGTTTCTGAAGACTGACTAATTTCGGTCAATGGTTAATTTTAGGGGCATTGCTGACCTTGGTTCTCAAGTCCCCAGCCAATCAGATCACTTTAGGGGGTGGTTGTAATTCCCTTGTTCTACCATGAGAGAATCTCTCTCAGTTTGGTGGGTTGAGCCGAAGTTTCTGTATTTCTCTTAGGAAAAGCTATACTGCCTTAAATCTGAGAGTATAATACTCCTCGTCTCATGCCTATTCAAACGAGACCAAACATGCGTGTATTTGTCCCTAACATCTATGTGTGCTGAGTTATCCTGTTTATAGTGGAAAAGGTGTCTGTGTCTGGAGGCTGACAGCTGTTGTTGCTGTGGATTGATTGTGGAACTCTGGTCACTCCGGGGGTGAAAGGTCTTGCTTTTTCTGTGCTGCTCCAGTTATTCCTATCCAGTCTCTCAGGAGCCGGCAGGCCTTTGCCTTCCTTAAAAGGGGTGGTTTGACGAGTTGAGTCCAGTCTTGCCTGGGCCAGCGGAGCTCTGAAATAGACTGATGCAGGCTGATCAGAGTTGGGGCCTGCAGGACCTATAAGTTTTATGTCCTTACAGAATGTAAGTGGCATCATACTAAACTAGTGGTGTTCGAACTAGCATGGAAAGAGGCTATGGGTAGCTACAAAAAGGCTCTTAGTGCCGCCAAATCATCTAGTATCTATCAGAACTAATTGAAATAAACAAAAATAATCCTAGATTCCTATTTACTATGGTGTCCAAGCTGACTAATAACCAGACCACTGGTTATTTTCCAGTGACGACTTTATGAAACTTTTTGACCAAAAATATGCTCAATTAAACAGAACATTTTGAATATTGAATATTGGTTAACCAGTCAGAACTGATGTACTTAATTTTATCTTCAAATTCATCTACTTGTATGCTAGAACCTGTTCCATCAAAATTATTCAGCGATGCTCCCAGCATTGATTGAACCGCTACTAGCAATAGTTAAACTAAAACATATAATCATATTACCCCAATTTTATCTTCACTGCACTGGCTGCCAGTTAGATTTCGTGTTGACTACAAAACACTGCTCTTAACCTATAAAGCTGTAAATGGTCTTGCACCGCAGTATGTGAGTGACCTCATTTGCGTTCCGAATCATACACTTAGATGACGAGATGGAGGTATTCTATCCGTACCCAGAATAAAGAACATTACCTTTGGGGGAAGAGCATTTGCTCATAAAGCACCACAGCTATGGAATAAACTTCCTATTAGTGTTCGGAACTCAGACACAATCTCTGCTTTTAAGTCAAGGCTTAAGATGTACCTCTTTCGCCAGTCTTTTGGATAGTTAAATCTTCTTTTCTAAGGTGAATGGGAAATCTGGAGGTTCATAGTTATTTGAGATTGAAGGGGAAAGGGGGGATTGGTGCTGTCGTCCTGCCACTCTCGCCGATCACTTAAGCTGTGGATGGGAGGTGGCTTGACGCCAAAACCTCTGTAAACCCTCATGCCTGTGCTTCCTTCCAGGTCACTCTTTTAGGCAGGCTGTCATAGTTGCTTTAGTCCTGCCGGTTAGGTGTAGGGCAATAACTCTTCTCCATCTTCTCTTTTTCGAGCTGATACCGAGCCGACTACACCGTGTGAACCCGCACCTGGACTCCTGGATATAACTACATGAAACCAACTGGGACTTTATAACTATATGAACTCTAATGAATGTCAATGTAAATGCAGTTTCATGCTCCTTGGTCGCCCAGAGGAGGATGGGGTCCCCTTCTGAGTCTAGGTTCCACTCAAGGTTTCTTCCTGCTAGAGGGAGTTTCCTTGCCACTGTCGCCTCAGGCTTTTAAATATAAATATAAATATATAAAATATATAAAATATATTTTTGGCCACAACCGGGATTCGAACCCCGGTCTCCCGTGTGAAAGGCGGCGATCTTACCACTACACTATCCAGCAACTATATAATATAAGGGAGATTTACGGGAAAATACTAATACGGGAGGACGGCGGGAAAGAGAAGTAAAATACGGTAGTTTCCCGGCCAAAACGGGAGGCTCCAGTATCCCTTACATTTTAAGACAGGAAATATAAAATAATATAAATTATATAAAATATAATATAAATATAAATATAAATATATAAAATATATAAAATATATTTTTGGCCACAACCGGGATTCGAACCCCGGTCTCCCGTGTGAAAGGCGGCGATCTTACCACTACACTATCCAGCAACTATATAATATAAGGGAGATTTACGGGAAAATACTAATACGGGAGGACGGCGGGAAAGAGAAGTAAAATACGGTAGTTTCCCGGCCAAAACGGGAGACTTGACAGCTATGGCTGTCTCTGGCCACGCCCCCTACAGTCGGTCCGGCCCCTGTTCGCGTGTTCGCGAAAACGACTTCATTTATTTTCTTATTGATTTATCGACAGACTTTTTAGACGTTATAATAACAACACTCTATTGATTACTGTCCATGATACAGAGACACATGTTCGAGAACTATTCTATCGAGAACTAATGACGAGAACTATTCTCTTATTTTTCTCTTATTATTAAATTATTTTATTATTATTATTATTTTTATCTTTCTCGTTCCCGTAGATATATATTA
>NW_026043670.1:0-28064 GCF_023856365.1 Brienomyrus brachyistius
TTCAGAATATTATTTTTAAATTATGCTTTTCTTTTTTCACATCTAACTGAATCAGGGACGGATTACAAACCGGGTTAGCGGGGCCGCTGCCCAGGGGCCCTTGGGGTGCAGGGGGCCCGTGGGCCCCAAGCCCAAAACAATTTGCAACGCTTATCAGCAATGTATTTTCGTTTGTCTATTTTAGAGGGCCTACATTCTTTGATCCTCTGCCTACAAGGTCCCCTGACCCTATAGGGAGGGTGTTTGGCTGCCAAGGGCCCTTGACTTGTGGTGGTTGTGGTGGTGGTGCAGGTGGTGGTGGTGGGGGGGGGCCTCGCGAACGTTTTACCCAGGGGCCCACACAACCCATAATCCGTCCCTGAACTGAATAGTGTTAACACGTAGATTTTAGCAGTATTTAGAAGACCGACTCTTGGTGTTTGAAAAGAAGCATCAGCCCAGTTATATTTTCTTTGATGAGCCTAGAGATATCTCAAGATTAAATTAAAATGATTGCACATTTATGGTATCATAGGAAAATTGGGTTATAAATCACTTTCCTATTCTACATGTGATTCTGTGTATTGACATTGTTGATCTGCATCTAATCTACTGTAATTAATGTAATTACAGGTGATGCAATATCCCAGCAGTCTGATAATCACCTGCACAATGAGGCAAAAGGCTTGGATTTTATATCCTTCATTCCTTCAGCACCATCCAAAGTTGATGTCTTTTTACATCAAAAAGTTAGTGGGCCTTATCCTGACCTCTGGATGTTCTGCAAGAACTTGCTGCTGCTGTCCTATGGGCAAGCCGAAGTGGAACGAATAGAGGTGGAGACCTGCAACTTATCAGAGGAAACAGTTGTTGCACAGAGGCTTATATGCGACCATGTCAGAGTGTGTGGGGGAGCAACCAAAGCGCCTCTGACCAAAGGTGAAAGATGAGCGAAAAGCAAAAAAGAAAACTTGAGGAACTCAAGAGGAAGAGAGTCTCACTGGAAAGTGTATGTGAGAGTTTACAAAAGGATGCTGAGCACATGGCAGAGGAAGCAGAGAGTGCTGCTGGAACCAAAAGGGCAACATTACTTACCAAGTCCAATACTCTGAGCCGACGAGCGAAGGAGGAGAAAGAGCAGTTGGTGGTCTTAAATGCAGATACTGAAGAATAGGCTACTGAACTGTGACTCCTAACACATCAAGAGTGAATCGGTGGAAACAAAAATATTTAGGTTCTTTGCATTTTTGGAGTATTTTACTTTCTGTGCCTGTTTGTACATTGTTCACAGCCATAATACTTTATAATTACAAGGTAGTTTTATGTTAGAGCTCTTGCTCCAATAAATATGTGCCTTGTAATTAACTAAATTCTAGGCTATTCAGTTTTTTTTGCCCTCGTGATGGTCGTGGGTTGTGAAAAAAGCCTTCTTCTTAGGGGTACCGCTGGGGCCAGCCGGGCGTATGTCGTGGCTTCAGTGAGTACTTATGTTTGTCATGCTGCCTGTGTACTTTATAGCGGCACAACATATTTCTGCAAATTGCATGCGTCAAATTGTCTGTCTCTCTTAAAAAATATGAAGTGTCACCAAAATTTTAAACGGGGAATCAATCTCAATGAAAAATATTCGTCAAGTAACGTTTCTAAAATAATATAGACATACTAATAATTATATATTAATAAATCGGATGAACGATGCATCCCAAATTGTATCCGCTGCGCACTTCTTAATCAGGGCAATCGCATCGTGGAGGTTTCTGCAGACGCCCAAAAAGACTTACTTAAGAAAACTGTTGCATGATAATTTGTACCATTTTCAAGGGTGGGGGGCGTGCAGTAGATGCCCCCTTTATTTTTGTGCTTCTGCCGTTCAAACCGAGCAGCACTGAGTTTGTCATGGCACCTGACGCCAAATCTACTGCTTAGCTGCTACAGACAGAACTATCTTCAAATCACCACTAGGGGGTGTCAATGCTGCAGCTTCGTTCTATGGTTGATCTTTTTCAAAGACAGTTTTTTTTCTCTCTCTCCACATAATCAACTTAACTGATTAGCGTGCTTTCATAGTAATGGTTTTTAATCCGTGTTAATCTTCTGAACAATGACTAGTAAAGGTTCTATGAGGTTGTCCTACTTACTATGGATTTTAAGTTTTTTATCAAGGTGTTAAAACGTACCACAGTTGCCAGTCCTGTGTTTTATGTCTAGCAATTTGTACAGTTTCTTCAGTATAAACACATGCCATGATCTGTGAGAATCTCCTCCAGAACTCTGCATTTCCTCAAGATCTTTTTGTAATATTGCATCATGGCACTGCTCAGAACAACACAGATGGTGCATAACAACACAAGGGAGTACAAGACAACATGGTGCAGAAACAGTGCGATACAAAGCAGGACAAAACTGGATGATACGTGGTCAGTGGTGGATAAAGTGCAGTAACAGCTGTACAGTGCAGCTGCCGTGGAAATGACTGTTACAGGGGATGCAAAAGCTGCAGGTTTGAATTGTTTGGCGAATGAAGCTGTTCATGAATCTGCTAGTCAGTGTTTGTGGATGGTGGTCAGAGTCCTGGATTATAGACTGAACCTTGTTACTGTGGCAGTTAAAGTACAGCTGGTCAATGGAGGGCAGTTCAGTGCGAATGATGTTCTTAACAGACTTCGCAATGTACTGCCTTCCTGTCATGTGGCTCCACCATACCATAGTACTACTGTAAGAACTAGGGATGTAACGATACATTCAACTCACCATTTGATACGATTCACGATTCTGAGTTCACGATACAATTTTCTCATTTTTTGCAGAATGAGCTGCAGACAAATATATTCAAAAATATTCTTATATTTATCTTTCTGAACTGTTGACACTGTTGTGAACAGTGCAACTGAATTTGAATAAAATACTGTTGAAAAAAATCCCAAATCAAAATAAGTAAATAAAAAAAAATAAATCAAATAAATAAGCTAAGGTTTGCATGTGCAGCTTTTTAGCGTGCTTTGCCCTTTTAATAATCTTCACTCAGCTCACGGTGGTGCCAGTGGACCTGTTTGTGTATGTTATCAGTCTATTACAATGTTTGCATGCAGTTTATGTCTTGTCTGTGCTTTTCTCGCTGTTTCCTCCTCGTTTGTGATTACCGGAAAGCTAATATGCTGCCACACCGCCAATTGAAGATCGGGCGGTGCGTCCATCCATCCATTTTCTGAAACCACTTAATCCCAACTGAGATCGCGGGGGAGACCGGAGCCTATCCCGGGAACAAGGGGCGCAGACAGGAACCAAGCCCAGGCAGTCACCTACACACCGCAGGTCGCACACACTCACACAACTACAGGGCCAATTTAGACTCACCAGTCAACCTATCCTGCATGCTTTTGGACCGTGGGAGGAACCTGGAGTCCCCGGCGAAAACGGGGAGAGCATGCGAACTCCACACAGAAAGGGCCCTGGACCGAAGCCAGCACTAACCACTGTGCCGTCCTCAGTTTCAAATTCATTCATCATCTCGCGTTCGCTCAAAACCAAAAACTGACGTACGATGTCGACGTGATACGCAGTGACATCTGACGTCAAACTCACATTGTGAAATCAAATGTAATATTACACCAGTTTTTCTGTTAAAGTACTGTGAAGTACTCCTACAATAGTGATTCATTTTCCACATCAGCCGGTTTAAATCTTCATGCATTTGCACCGATTTTTAACTGATTTGTGATTCATCATTACATGCCAGGGCCAGCAGCTCTGCATGGCTCGACCCTCATAAACATTCTCCACACATGCTGTTCAGGCAGTGGCCACAGAAATTCCCCCAGTGAACTTTATGCTTTCTGTCGGAGAGTATGCTGTGTTCTGGCCTTAAACCCTGCATACTACTTTGCAGACTTTGATCCTCTTAACAACAATTGGCATTTCTGGTGGCTGAATATCCATCCATCCGTCATCCAACTGCATGCTTAAAAGCTGTGAATAATAGTAATAATTCTTAAAATTGCAACTATCTAGAATTTCAGCCTAGTTACTCAGCTAAATTACTATTTAAACCTAGAATAATTTCTATAAGGGGCGGCATGGTGGTGCAGTGGTTAGCACTGTCGCCTCACACCTCTGGGACCCGGGTTCGTGTCTCCGCCTGGGTCACATGTGTGTGGAGTTTGCATGTTCTCCCCATGTCGTTGTGGGGTTTCCTCTGGGTACTCCGGTTTCCCCCCACAGTCCAAAAACATGCTGGGGCTAATTGGAGTTGCTGAATTGCCCGTAGGTGTGTGTGTGTGAGTGGATGGTGTGTGAGTGTGCCCTGCGATGGGCTGGCCCCCCATCCTGGGTTGTTCCCTGCCTCGTGCCCATTGATTCTGGGATAGGCTCCGGACCCCCCGCGACCCAATAGGATAAGCGGTTTGGAAAATGGATGGATGGATAATTTCTATATGTGTGATAGAATCAAAAAATATTTTGTTTTACATATAAATCTTCACAAGGTGTATTACACATGGTATTCCCCAGACACCGCCACCCCAACAGATGCTTTGTTTGTTAAGACAATAGCTCAGAAAGTGGTTGATCGATCTTTTGCAGCTTTTACCAAGGTTTGTACAAGCCAAAATTAAATTTTGAAACGGATCCCTGCCACACCCTGCCCTCCTGAACCTCCCGTTTCCTCCCTAGTGTGGTATAACGTGCCATGCCTGTTCCGCGTTTGTTTTACCTCTCCTTCCTGCCCTTGTGTTACTCATTTCAGGTGCCTCTAGTTTGCTCCCTGCTTAGCCTTGTATAAATGTGCTTCTCAGTCCTGCCTTTAATGTTGCTGCTGCTGTTTGCCTGTGTGTTCTTCCCTGCTTATGATTCCCCCGTGATCCAGTTGTGATCCAGTTGTCTTCATATCATGTATTCACATTCCTCAGCTGAGAGTGAACAAAGTTCTGTGGAAAGTATCTGACTACAGATAGACTTTCACCCAGTTCTCTGCGGGAGCTCTGATTACAGAGTGACTCCCCGACTACTTCTGAAGCCCTTCCTTAAGTATCCAGACCAGGTGATGGCATGTTTCTGAAGACTGACTAATTTCGGTCAATGGTTAATTTTAGGGGCATTGCTGACCTTGGTTCTCAAGTCCCCAGCCAATCAGATCACTTTAGGGGGTGGTTGTAATTCCCTTGTTCTACCATGAGAGAATCTCTCTCAGTTTGGTGGGTTGAGCCGAAGTTTCTGTATTTCTCTTAGGAAAAGCTATACTGCCTTAAATCTGAGAGTATAATACTCCTCGTCTCATGCCTATTCAAACGAGACCAAACATGCGTGTATTTGTCCCTAACATCTATGTGTGCTGAGTTATCCTGTTTATAGTGGAAAAGGTGTCTGTGTCTGGAGGCTGACAGCTGTTGTTGCTGTGGATTGATTGTGGAACTCTGGTCACTCCGGGGGTGAAAGGTCTTGCTTTTTCTGTGCTGCTCCAGTTATTCCTATCCAGTCTCTCAGGAGCCGGCAGGCCTTTGCCTTCCTTAAAAGGGGTGGTTTGACGAGTTGAGTCCAGTCTTGCCTGGGCCAGCGGAGCTCTGAAATAGACTGATGCAGGCTGATCAGAGTTGGGGCCTGCAGGACCTATAAGTTTTATGTCCTTACAGAATGTAAGTGGCATCATACTAAACTAGTGGTGTTCGAACTAGCATGGAAAGAGGCTATGGGTAGCTACAAAAAGGCTCTTAGTGCCGCCAAATCATCTAGTATCTATCAGAACTAATTGAAATAAACAAAAATAATCCTAGATTCCTATTTACTATGGTGTCCAAGCTGACTAATAACCAGACCACTGGTTATTTTCCAGTGACGACTTTATGAAACTTTTTGACCAAAAATATGCTCAATTAAACAGAACATTTTGAATATTGAATATTGGTTAACCAGTCAGAACTGATGTACTTAATTTTATCTTCAAATTCATCTACTTGTATGCTAGAACCTGTTCCATCAAAATTATTCAGCGATGCTCCCAGCATTGATTGAACCGCTACTAGCAATAGTTAAACTAAAACATATAATCATATTACCCCAATTTTATCTTCACTGCACTGGCTGCCAGTTAGATTTCGTGTTGACTACAAAACACTGCTCTTAACCTATAAAGCTGTAAATGGTCTTGCACCGCAGTATGTGAGTGACCTCATTTGCGTTCCGAATCATACACTTAGATGACGAGATGGAGGTATTCTATCCGTACCCAGAATAAAGAACATTACCTTTGGGGGAAGAGCATTTGCTCATAAAGCACCACAGCTATGGAATAAACTTCCTATTAGTGTTCGGAACTCAGACACAATCTCTGCTTTTAAGTCAAGGCTTAAGATGTACCTCTTTCGCCAGTCTTTTGGATAGTTAAATCTTCTTTTCTAAGGTGAATGGGAAATCTGGAGGTTCATAGTTATTTGAGATTGAAGGGGAAAGGGGGGATTGGTGCTGTCGTCCTGCCACTCTCGCCGATCACTTAAGCTGTGGATGGGAGGTGGCTTGACGCCAAAACCTCTGTAAACCCTCATGCCTGTGCTTCCTTCCAGGTCACTCTTTTAGGCAGGCTGTCATAGTTGCTTTAGTCCTGCCGGTTAGGTGTAGGGCAATAACTCTTCTCCATCTTCTCTTTTTCGAGCTGATACCGAGCCGACTACACCGTGTGAACCCGCACCTGGACTCCTGGATATAACTACATGAAACCAACTGGGACTTTATAACTATATGAACTCTAATGAATGTCAATGTAAATGCAGTTTCATGCTCCTTGGTCGCCCAGAGGAGGATGGGGTCCCCTTCTGAGTCTAGGTTCCACTCAAGGTTTCTTCCTGCTAGAGGGAGTTTCCTTGCCACTGTCGCCTCAGGCTTGCTTGGTGGGGTTCTGGCCGGTTAAATGTAAAGTGCTTTGTGACAATGCATGTCGTTAAAAGCGCTATATAAATAAAATTGAATTGAATTGAAGTGCTTCCTCAGATTCATTTTTAAATGTTCTCCAGCTAATTTCCACTATGGCCACGAGTTCTAGTATTTTAAATTAATATTGAAATGGTCATTTGGCTGAACAGCATCCCGACCTGTTAGAATCTTATATACCTGGATCATGTCCCCCCATAGTCTCCTTTGCTTGAGGCTAAACAGATTCAGCTCAGCGAACCTCTCCTCATAAGACATTCCTCTAAGTGCAGGAATCATTCTAGTCATCCTACGTTGCACCTTTTCCAAGGCAGCAATGTCCTTCTGAAGGTATGGTGACCAAACCTGCACACAGTATTCTAGGTGGGATCTTACCAAGGAATTATATAATCGTAGCATCACTTCTCTTGACTTACATCTCTAGGTGTGTGGAGTTTAATCCAACATCCTTTTGCCTTTTTTTAATGCTTCCCCACACTGGCAAGAGTGGGACATGGAAGTATCAACATACACACCGAGATCTTTCTCGTAATCAGCTACCTTTATTTCAGTGGAACCCATAAAATATCTGTACTTTACTATATTTACTATATTTCTGCTCCCTGCATGGATTACCTTATATTTATCTATGTTAAATTTCATCTGCCACGTATGAGCCCAGTCGCTAATTAAATCCAGATCCTGTTGTAGCCTCTCTGGACATGAGACATGATCTAACATCAATCAGAAGATACCACACCAGCAGATAATGATTTCTGGAATAGTAAAGTTAAAGGTTGGCTAATAATACCCCTCATCTCTTTTAAAACTATAGATAAGATGCCATCAGGGCCTTGCGATTTATTTATTTTGAGCTTAGCTAGGCTTTGTACCACATCAGCCTCAGTTATACATATATTGGTCATAGACATCGTTGTATTTGTACTAAATGGTGGTAAGCTATTCTACTGTGAACAGCCATTGTAAAATAATCATTAAACTCATTTATATCAATTTCATTTTCAATTATAAGGCCCTTACTATCCTGCAAATGAGTGATTTTCAGCTTTTAGAGCTCTTTCGGAGTTAAAATATTGGAAGAAACTTTTAACGTCATCCTTATAACTGTTATTAACTAAACCTGTAGACTTAGATACTCCTGCTTTATTTTGAAATCATTAGTTAATTTCCATTTGTGGAAGAAAGCCCTTTTGCTCCTGACTTTATTCTTAATTTTCGTAGTAAACCACCTGTGACATCGCGTGCTGGACGAACAGGCAGGAAGCGAGGAATCAAGGATCCGGGAAACGGAGAGTCGGGAATGAGGGTTTATTGATGAAAACAGGTACCAACAGCGAGAGATTTCAATGACAGGACTGGGGAAACAGACTTGAATGTGGACTAAATACACAGGACTACTCAAACTGACAGAAAACAGCTGGTTACAATCGGGGCAGCACACATGGTTAATGAGGGGGCGTGGCACACACGAGGATCGTACAAGCAGGTCATGACACCAGCTTGGTTGCAGTTTCCTAGATTTAGTTTTTCTGGAAACGGGTATGAAGTTCTTTTGCACTTGCAACAATGTGCTTTTAAAAAATTCCCATGCCTCTTCCACAGTATTGCTATTTAACTCCATCCGATTTACAGTTTCTAGTTTCAGTCTCATACCATTGAATTACCCTTCCTAACATTGTATACTTTTGTTTTGGACTTGGTTGAAGACTCAGGCAGCAGGAGTTGCCCCAACGTTGGTATGTCCTTATCCATAAGGGGGAGTAAACGTTCTGGTTTCCCGACCTTATAGATGAAGGAGTTGGGGGATGTTGCCAGTGACCTGCCGGATTCCAGGCAGAACAGGCCTCGCTATGCCACAGCCCTTCAGAGACTGGGCCTTCCGTGCAGAACCTCTGCATCCAAATTAGACCAGTTGTTTAACAAAACCCTAAAATGGGGTTATTTTTGACATGGAACGGGACTTTGATTCAACAACCCATTACTTAGTTGCGGCAAGTACCCAATATCAAGTATAGCTGCAAAGAATCTGCCAGAGATTTTCAGAGAAGTTCCCCAGATGCATGGACTGGACTAAGGTGCGTCAGATTAAACAGGAGCCTGGTAAATTCTGTGAGCCCCACGCCAAGTGACTGATGGAAACATACTCCAGCTACAGTGAGATGGACCCTCCAGCGGACCGAGAGTGGGATTCCCTCTGGGAGCGACAACTCGTGCAGTTGCTGGTGGATGAGCTGCAAACAGACATCAAGAAGGACTTCCAACCTCACAATCATTTACCAAACCACTTCAGGTAACTTGTAAAGATGTAGGTATTGGAGTATTCACACATTCATTTGCAGTGTCCACCTCCTGTCCGGTAAATTTGGCAGGACAAAATTTGAATAACCTATAGGCCAGACTCATGAATGCGGCTGAACGAGTAAAGGTAGAACAGGTGGCCAATCCTGTTATACAGTCCTAGTAGATTGAGAACCACCTGATTGCAACTGTAGTTGGAATCAAGGGCTGAGCAGCATGGTGGCCTGGGGGACAATTATGAAAACACAGACCCACTGATATCCTTAAAACCCACAATCAAAAGAGGAGTCAGGATGGCCAGTGACATGTGCTGGCTAAATGGGGACAACAAAGAGAGAACAGAACAAGGCAGGGAGGGATTCTGACACAGGTGCCATGCTACTTTGTTTAAATATGCTGTAATGTTTTAGTGCAAGCCTTAGACAATGGAATCTCTGAATGACGCCGCAGTCTGGCTCTTTCTGAAGGTCCTATACTGTAACCGTCCTGAGAAGTTGTTTGCATGCACTTGCTGCCTTGACACTTGTTGATGTGCGTGTGCCCTGCTCGAGCAGTAAAGGGGAGATCACATGCAGAGCTGATTTTCTGTAGTTCCTTAGAATAAAAATAGAATATTCTCTTCAAATAGGAACACATGCTGCGTTTGATTATTTCACTCCAACTCGGACAAAAACGTCACGAAAAACATCACTTCCCATTAGAAACGCCTCTTTTATGACGTTAATGTCTGACAGAATCTTCTTGTCCGAGTTGCCCCTGTGACGTAATTTCAACATGGCGGCTTACACACTCAACATTAATTCTATTTTACAAATCCTTAAAAATGTTTATTTTGTTAAATTTATTATTATCCCATCCATCCATTTTCCAAACTGCTTATCCTACTGGGTCACGGGGGGTCCGGAGCCTATCCCGGAAGCAATGGGCACGAGGCTGGGAACAACCCAGGATGGGGGGCCAGCCCATCGCAGGGCACACTCACACACACCATGCACTCTCACATGCATTCCTACGGGCAATTTAGCAAGTCCAATTAGCCTCAGCATGTTTTTGGACTGTGGGGGGGAACCGGAGTACCCGGAGGAAACCCCACGACGACATGGGGAGAACATGCAAACTCCACACACATGTGACCCAGGCGGAGATTTGAACCTGGGTCCCAGAGGTGTGAGGCAACAGTGCTAACCAGTGCACGACCATACCGCCCATTTATTATTATTATTATTTATAATTATTAGTAATTATTAATGTAATTGCACGTGTTCGATTTAGAGAATACCATATTGTGACCGTAAACAGTATCCTAACATGCAATATCAGATTTTTACCAGACTTGTTAGTGTTTTTGGTTTGTTTGTAGTTTGTTTGCCTCTCGAAAAAAGAATATCGCTATGAATGTACTAAAATACTTTATAAAGCTTTTAATGTGGTTTGACTAGTTCCTGTTTCTTGTTTATTTGTCTGAAATAATAATCTTACTCCATAACTGCTAAAATATAAAGCAACAACACAGCAGCGTATTCATGGAGGCAGCCATGTTTGTTCCGAGTTGTGCTAGCTTGAACGGGAGATTGTTGGATGTGATGTCACCCAATTTGGAATTTCCAAGTTCCGAGAGAAAAACGAACGCACCACAAGACTCTGGCTGGAAATTTCTACAATAGAGCCATTTAGTTATTTCTAGAAAAATATTTAGAGCCAATGACCTGATGTCATTGTAACACAGGTCACTGTCCGTGGTGCTGAATTCTCTACTTGATGGGCTGGTGCTGAATGAATATGACAGCTGGCCAACATGTCTGTGTGCTTCCACTGACTGGCACCCAGACATATAATGACTTTTAACAATGAGGAGGGAAACGTCCAGACAGGAAATTAGTCAACAGTAATTAGTAATCACATATAGTTCTCATTTATCATGATGTAAAATTCAAAAACCTTTTTTTTATTATTAAGGGATAAATGTAATTGAGTTTTAATGTATCCTTTCCGCTCTTAAAATCGCAAATTATTTCTGACTATTAATCTGCACATTTTAATAATTTCATTAATATTACCTAATTGGTTTGTCTTTTTTATTAAATTTTAAAACTAGCTGTACAATTGTTGATGTTGTTGCTGTTCTGAATGTCATTGGCCTGTTGCCTTACGTCTGTCTAAACATGAGTGAGGGGATGGATGCACTATTCTATGGGGGCCTCTGTAGAGAATAAATGATCCTAATTTTATATTGAGAGAGATGGTTAATTCCTTTTTAATCCATACTGCGTTCAGAGCCCCTGTTCTGCCGTTGATCACTGCTGCATATCATCCCCAAACCAATGGCCTGGATGAGAAAACGAATGATGACATAAAATGGTAAGTCTGTTTTTGAGGTTGTTTTAGAACTGTGTGAGACAGGCTCTATTCTTTTAACATTACATCAGGAATTACTGATATTATTGACAATCAATCCCTTAATATACAGTATCTCACAAAAGTGAGTACACCCCACACATTTTTGTAAATATTTTATTATATCTTTTCAAGGGACAACGTTAAAGATATGAAACTCTGATAGAATGTAAAGTAATCAGTGTACAGCTTGTATAATGGTGTAAATTTGATGTCCCCTCAAAATAACTCAACACACAGCCATTAATGTCTGAACTGCTGGCAACAAAAGTGAGATTAAAAATGATTTGTGGCAAGATCGGATCATGTGTGTTGAAGAGTTTCTTATGACTGACAAGTAGTTATTTAAAAACATATCTTGAAACAGCAAATTACATTGTTCTTAATGCTTTTAGAAAATGACTCTTTATAATGATCTGTGAATAATAATAATTTGCTATGAATGTTTTTCCACTTCAGCTTTCCACAATTATTCTTCCCGATGAGAAAAGCTACGGCACGTTTTTTGATGAAAAAAATAAAGTAGTTGAGACAATAAGCAACAACAGCTGAAAACATCTCCTAGTAACAGGAAAAACAGAAGCAGGCATGTGGTAAACGAATACAAAAGAGGTACCAAAACACAGTTTATCATGTTGGAGATGAGGCGCTTCTGTTCAACATGAGGAAGCGGGGACGGAAAGGAGGAAGAACGGAACCGGATTTTACCGGACCTTATGTCATCCAGGCAATATGTGGCAAGCTGGTTACACTGTCTAATTCTGAAGGGGCAACTTTAAAGAACAAATACAATGTAAACCACATACAGAAGGAGCCAAACTGATGTCCCAAGTCAGGAATCACACAAGGTGCCAGAAGAGTATAAGACCAGTAAACCTCCCTCTAGCGCAGAGCTTCTGACAATCGAGAAGGATGCTGACAGTTGAAAAAAAACTCATGTCTGTGTGTTATGAAAGAATATCAATAAATGTTTCCGAAAGGGGATGACTCATTTGGTAATTATTTACGGCTTATGTTATGGCTGCCAATTTACAGTCTTTACTGAAGTCTGACTTCTTTTGAGTCACCTTTAATATAGATTGGACACTCTCTATGCAATGTGCAATACTTACATAGATGGTAAATGTTTACCTGCTTGCACAGATGGATGATTAGGTAATTAGTGTAAGTGTGTGTGTGTGTTCAATCGCATGTATGTCCAAGGTCCATAGTAAATAATATACACTGATCAAGAGATGCCCGAAAGTGGATAAAAGAGGACATTAGTGGGTGCATCACTTAGTGTAACGCGTGCAGGAAAATGAGCAGGACTGCAAGCCATATAATGACCCTTGTCTAGCTCTTAATACAGTATGCATACAGTGATGTATCTACAATGGACAGCTACTATGAGCAGATAGCACAGTACAGGTGCTTATAAGATCTGTATGCTGTTTCCATCCATCCATCCATTGTCCAAACCGCTTATCCTACTGGGTCGTGGGGGGTCTGGAGCCTATCCCGGAAGCAATGGGCACGAGGCAGGGAACAACCCAGGATGGGGAGCCAGCCCATCACAGGGCACACTCACACACTATTCACTCATACATGCATACCTACGGGCAATTTAGTAACTCCAGTTAGCCTCAGCATCCATCCATCCATCCATTGTCCAAACCGCTTATCCTACTGGGTCACAGGGGGTCCGGAGTCTATCCCGGAATCAATGGGCACGAGGCAGGGAAGAACCCAGGATGGGGGGCCAGCCCATCACAGCTCACACTCACACACCATTCACTCACACATGCACACCTACGGGCAATTCAGCAACTCCAATTAGCCTCAGCATGTTTTTGGACTGTGGGGGGAAACCGGAGTACCCGGAGGAAACCCCACGACGACACGGGGAGAACATGCAAACTCCACACCCATGTGACCCAGGCAGAGACTCGAACCCGGGTCCCAGAGGTGTGAGGCAACAGTGCTAACCACTGCACCACCATGCCGCCCCCTGTATGCTATTTCATTCTATAAAAAGAAACTTACTGTACTGTACAATAAAGTATTTCACCACTGCTTCTTCCTCAGCTCCCACTGTTTGCTAGCACATGCATCTTTTGATTTCTTAGTGCAATCTGTGCTTTATTTTTTTTTTGTGAAATGTAAGTGCAGTATCTGTTTATTAAGTGCTGTGGTTTAATATGTACATTATTATTTCAGTACTGTGTATACTGTCCTTAATGTCTTGCCTCTCTCGTATAACTTGAGATACGCCCAAATTGACTTGCAACAAGTGGTCCTGGTTCCAAATGCGGAAGGCGATGGATACCTGTATTTTATATGCTGTAGTGTGCTGGGTGTCAGACATTGCAATGCACCTTGCTTTGATCTTGACCTGTTAGATCAGAGGGAGGTAATCTTATCCAGAAAGGGCCACTGTGTATGATGGTTTTCACTGCAACTCTCTGAACAGCGAACCTAACAGTTATCCCAATACCTTGATCTTGCTAGCATATTTAAATGTGTACCTATTCAGGAATAGAGTGGTGAAGGCATTCAGAGGAGGACTGATGATTATCAGAGGGAACAAAGGGGCTGGGTACTTGTCAGTATCCAGTAGAACCACCAGACTCCTACACTGAATGGTTCTGGATGTGGCACAGACGTTAATCCCTCTGTATTAGGGGATCCGTCTCCAGTTTGTACTCTTCTAGTTAATAGGTAGATTATCAGGCAGTTTTTCACCCTAGTCCAGTACTCATTGACAGCCTAATACACCGTGTTTCAGTTTGTCTTGATAGTCAATACATGTCACAGGATGTACATTACTCTGATGGGCAGGCCCTCTTACATATGATGGAAATTGCAATACCTACTTTTGGCCACGAGATGGCAGCAAGAAAATAGAAAAATTATTTTCCCACGGTCTACTAGCAGCTTTTAGATGTTAATTCTTCATAAAAATAATTTGACTTGATCCAATGTATTTTTAATACAAACAATTACCACACAAAGCTGCTAGTTTCCTCCGGTTTCCCCCCACAGTCCAAAAACATGCTGAGGCTAATTGGAGTAGCTAAATTTACCGTAGGTGTGCATGTGTGAGTGAATGGTGTGTGAGTGTGAGCTGTGATGGGCTGGCCCCCCATCCTGGGTTCTTCCCTGCCTCGTGCCCATTGATTCCGGGATAGACTCCGGACCCCCTGTGACCCAGTAGGATAAGCGGTTTGGACAATGGATGGATGGAAATAGCATACAGATTAAGCACCTGTACTGTGCTATCTGCTTATAGTAGCTGTCCATTGTAGATACATCACTGTATGCATACTGTATTAAGAGCTAGATAAGGACAGTGGGTCATTATATGGCTTGCAGTCCTGCTCATTTTCCTGCACCCGTTACACTAAGTGATACACCCACTAATGTCCTCTTTCATCCACTTTCAGGCATCTCTTGATCAGTGTATATTACTTACTATGGACCTTGGACATACATGCGATTGGACACACACACACACACACACACACTTACACTAATTACCTAATCAACCATCTGTGCAAGCAAGTAAACATGTACCATCTATATAAGTATTGTACATAGCATAGAGAGTGTCCAATCTATATTAAAGGTGACTCGAAAGAAGTCAGACTTTAGTAAAGACTGTAAATTTCTCAGCCATAACATAAGCCGTAAATAATTACCAAATGAGTCATCCCCTTTCGGAAACATTTATTGATATTCTTTCATAACACACAGGCATGAGTTTTTTTTCAACTGTCAGCATCCGATCCAAACGGGATTCCCATTTCCTTTCTGTGGGATCCAACAGAACACGGGCTGACCATCAGTCAACATGTCTTCAACCATGCAGGACAGGACCCAGTCCAGGCCAAACCTCACGGTGCTGGTGTTAATAAAAAAAATGTAAGGAACATGCAGCTGCAGCTCACACACAAACACAGTCCACAGCATCCAGAAAAAGGTCAGGCCTTTTTCTTCTTTAGCTGACTCCGCCCAGACCTCGCCCCCTTTCTGGGCGCCTCGCACTATGCCTTTGAACTGGCCCTGCAGCTTGGCCCGTTTCCTGTTTCCCAATGCAAGTCATAAGATTCACCCGTAAATGATATTTTGAATCGGAACGATATTTATTACTATTGTTTAGATTAAATATATAACGGTTTAATGATTGAATATAACTTGATATTGTTGTTTGTGTTGTTTAGTTTGAGGTTCTAGTTTCTGTCTTTATCCGCTTTCGTTTCAGTAGGCAGCTGGTTCATCCCAGGCTCAGGGTCTCTCTGCTCTTCATCAAACCCACACCCCCAGTTTGGGAGCACCCTCTCCCTCTCCTCCCCCCACGGCTGTGACTGTTACTCCTCCTTGAGGAGTAACTGCTCCGCCCCCTATCCCAGCCCCTATACCCACAGGAGTGCATCACCCAGTGAGCCGCCGCCCTGCCTGTCCCCTCACACAAGCACACACTGAAATCATGGTCCTAAGCTCTCTGTGTGGGTCACCACGATAGTACAGCACACCGACGATTACCCTCTGACTGAATCAGAATCAGCTTTATTTGGCCAAGTATGTTCACACATATTGGGAATAGTTAGACATTTAATCAAAATAATTAAGACAAGACATAAACATACAGTTCTGTTGATATGCGACGCATATAACCTCTGCATTCACAGCACTGCTTCAGTTATCGAAGAGCAAATTTCCAAAACTCACTCAGTCCGATAACCTAAAGTAATAAGTCATAATCCTCTTCATACGTTGCAGTAATGGGAATGAAATCTCACTCAGTGTTTATGTAATGGAGCAATGGAATTTCGTGAAATTTCCAAAAGTCCACAGAAATATTTAGAAAAACATTCCTGCAGACTGAGTTTTTGATATTTGCTTTTCAATTAACACAATTTTCTTCAGTCTGAGGTTTAACAGAATTCAGCCATATGCTGTTCAAAAAAAACTACACAGAACAAAAACAGAATGGACTTTACATCTGTCTGAAAGGAAAGTTGACACAGGCTGCAGCAGTGAACAAATCAATCAATGTATTAAAGTTAGGCATTAAGTAACTGGAGGCAGTATATACATAACATGATAACATGCCTTTTCTGTATTGACCATATTAAGGACGCTGTAACACTGCCCACCACATACCTGCTTCATTTATTGTTTTATACTTGCAGCTGCTTATTCAGACAGCTCGTCTACCTGTCTGTCCATGTTGCCCTCCCATGACAACTGGTCCAGCCTACAGGTGCCGTCCCATTCCGGCATGTTACCCATGAGTCATAGCGGCACCTCCGGGAGCAGCTCCAGGTGAGCCCGTGCCTCCCCTCCCCCACCTGTCCCCATGCTGAGTCTCGGGCCCCCGTCTTCCCTCTTGTTCTCGCCTATACCCACATCCTGGCCTGTGTCTGCATCGTCTCACCTCGTTAACAGGACTTTCGCCTTCTTCTGTCCTGATCCATTCAGGCCCATCATTCTGGGACATGCTTTGATTTATTTCGCCATAGTTACTCTTTGTTTTCCTTTGTACTTTGCACTCTACAAGTAAAATGAATAAAAAATAGGCATTATTTTGATATTGTTTTAGTACAGTGACACTAGTATATTTGTTGTTGTTTCCAGGCAACACTGCATGCTGATTTAACGTCTTTCCTTAATCTCCACCCCATTGCTCACACACAGCCAGTATCCCAGTTTGTGGTCAATGAGCTCCTCCTCACTCACCCCAGTCTCCTAGTCCAGTGGAATGTCCAACAGCTTGGGCTCTCAGTTCCTGCGTGTCATGCCCGGCTCGTCCGCTCCTCCTGTGTGCCACGCCCCCTGATTACCCACGTGTTTTCTCCCGATTTGTACCCAGCTGTATCTAGTTAATTTGCTCAGTCCTGTGTATTTCAGTCCGTGTCTTACCTGAGTCCAGTGTCTGTCATTGATGTTTGTATGCGTGAGATGTTTCCCCGTCCGCGCTTCCTAATTAAACTCCCGTTTTTGCCTGTCCGCTTGCTCCTTGCACGCCTTGCCCGCACGATCGCCTGCCTGCTTGTACCCGATCGTGACACTGCGCAGCTCTACAACTCATTACCCAGGGCTCTCGCACCCGGCCACAGTGCCCCTCTCAGGCTCCCCGCTGTATGACAGCACTGCCCCATCGGAAGTTCATGAAGCCTCACAGTACGACGCCTCTCCCCACGCGCGCTTAGCCACCACCGGGACTCCCATCACTCCTCCTTCCCTGTAGGGCGGCGCACTTCCATTATTATTACAGTTTCTACTGTCACTCTGTTGCTTTTCCTGGTGCTGGACTTTTGACAGATAAATACATTATTTGTTGCATTCAGTGACAAAAGATTGGTCTGTTTAACACCCTCAGTCTCCACCCTATGAGCCCCTTGTTGGCGGCAGAATCAGGAAGATGTCGGAGAAAGCAGAGGTAAAGTGAATAGTCACCTCGACAATAATGTGGAAACCGCTAATGGTGATCATGCCTGTGTGGGTGAAATGGATCACCACAGTATAAGCGGATGATGATTATAGACGATTTTTCCCTTTTTCTTTATGTCTGTTTACCATCTAATAGGCATTTTTTTTCTTTGGGATGCGTCTAGGTCAGATACGACCAAAATATTTTTCTCATTTCAGAAGTGAAAAAAAATATTGCTCTCAGATTCTGTTCAGTTGTAGTTTTTTAAAATAATGTACCTTGATTTGTGTTTGTTTAAAATGCCATTACCTGTTGCTTACTGGGCCGCTGAAAATGTCTGGCCCAGCTAAATTTCTTGGTTTAAAAATCTGGCCCAACTACTTTCCAGACCTGGACTAGCCCTACTGAATCATACACTAATGTTATTCTGTTATGTGGGCTGTTGTGATAGGGAGATTTGCTGGATGCTGCACGACGGGTGGTGTCCCTGCTGCAGAATGCCCTGTCTGAAGCAGCACCTAGAGACAGTGAGGGTTGTTGTCATCACCTTAATATTGTATATACGCAATCTGTTATTTCTTAACTAATATAATTGTAAGGTATTCTTCTAATATATTGTGCACAGCCAACAAAAAAGAGAAAAATGCAAAACCAAAGGAAGGCTTTCTTTTCTCTTAAAAGTCTTTTTTCTAAACCAACTGAGAGTCAGTTAGAGGGGTGTTCATTATCAGTATTGTTGCTGGCATTTCTGAAAATGTGCCAATTTTAGTCAAGTGGCTACTTTTCAAATGCAGTCCCTGGCCAAGATGAAGAAAGTTCATGAAGACTACATGATAATATTAAGCACTGACATAACAAACAACATTTTTTACATGCAAAATATACAGGAAATATACACTGCAACAGGCTAGGATAGACAAATAACCAAATACACTTGCAAGCCTGACCACTTTAGACCCCAGATTAGAAAATTGGTGAATGAGCATATATTTTTTCCAAGTTTTGTTTTGCTTTCAAGTTCTCACAAATAAAAAAAAAAAAAGATTTTCCCACTATAGCCAGATCCAGTTTCTGTGGGGGGCGGGGGGGGGGTGACAATTTGTAGTAATAACTATTTCCTGCTGAAAACCACTGGTAAACTATCCACATGTCTCTGAATATCTGTGAGTCCCGAGACCTCCATGACAGATAGATATAAGTTGCTAGTGTTGATCGGCAGGAAATCTTCTCCAAAGCCCCACCACCACCTCACACCAATCCACCCAGGGTTTACTCCAAATAAATTTGCTGGTAATACAAACCGGATCAACTTGTGGTTTGTGTCCACGTGTACTAGAGACAAAGGCCCTGGTACATTCTGCGTACAACACAGCCAAGACTTGACAACCTTTATATGATGCGCATGGAATCAACCCTATGCATGGAGGCTGCAACTCTTCTCCACCGAACCCTGTAGCCCATTGACTGCAGCCTGCATTGACTATCCTGTAGCCTGCATTTGGTAGATCATTCTTGACAGAAGAAACCAAATTGTCAAGTTCCCTAACACAGAGCTCATACTCTTTTATTCTTCTTAAGATTGTTCTTCTTGAAACACCCATCAGTGTGGCTATGCAAGGCACAGGAAGTTGAGTATGGAGCATTTCTTTCAAACATTGTTCTTCAATCAAAATCTTGGGTCGTCTATTGGTGGCAGCGACTTCCTGTGTGACACATGGGGCTGGACGTTCCAGATGTGCCCTCACAAGGTCAAAGAGCTCTTGCAAAGCCAGGGTGATAGCAGGAGGTACTTCAATGTGATTAGACAGGGCCTGCAGAAGATACAGCTCCTGATGACAAAGGAACTCCAGGTAATCCAAATTTAGTGGAGTCGCGCTGAATCCTATTTCTATTTTATGCAGAAGACTTTCGAGAAGGTGGTATCTGAGCTGTTCACAGAACAAATTATAGTTAATGAGGTGTCAAGATCTTGTCTCTGATCCACACACTAGGCCTACCATTCAAAAGTTTTAATTATGAAAATGAAATGTTTTTGTTTTGTGAGGTGCTTGTTCATGTATGATGATGTAGTGGCTGCTCTGTTTGACCGTGGTAAACCTTTTCACAAACAATATAAGTGAAGAAGTATGACATTAGATCTAAGGACCAGAGTATAATAAAGTTAAATAAAATCCATCAAAAACACTTACTCAGTGGAGATTCCAATGTAGTAGGCAGACAACTTTATGGCTTTAATAATGAGTGTATTTAGCAGCTACAAGGACAAAAGATATTATAAACCTCTCCATTTTAATGCTAATTTAATAAACATTAACAGATAGCACTTAAGGTGGTTTCGCCTATAGTCTGCTAACACTAACCCGAGAACTAATATCTGAGGAGCGTTCTTCCCAGGATTTGAATTTATTAAATTGGCTTTGTGATGTTGTATTAAGAAATTTTATTCACAATGCAATTTACCGTACATTGGCCCATTCTTTTATATACGGTAAGACGAAGCGGGAAATTCGAGCGAGCGAGTGCTGTGCAGACGCGAGCGCGTAGAGGGGATGGGTTTTCAGCACTCGAGCACACGCACGCGCGTGGTTCGACTTTTGGCCCTAATTTAACGGCGAGCGAGTGAGTGAGTGCTGTGCAATCGCGAGCGCGTAGAGAGCATGGATTTTCTGTTTTTATGCGCACGACTTTTGGCACTAATTTAACGCCATAGAAATGTGTGTTTAAAAGGGGAGGAGATCGGGTTGCAGCGCTGGTGTGAGCGGTTTCTCCGGGCAGTTCGCTCGAGGCTAACGTGGCTTTGGGAACGTGGTGTACCCGTCACCCATGCCAGGGAAGAAATCAAAACCGAAATGCTAGGAATATGGACTTCATCTTACGTCAAGCGTTTTCCCCTCCATTGACGCCCATAAAGAAAAGGCTTAAAGTCCATATTCCTAGCATTTCGGTTTTGATTTCTTGTCAGGTAAGTCTTTATGGCCAGATACATTCGCGAGAAATTTGGTGATTTGTGGTGACTGTTTTAATACATTAAGTTGCGTTACGCATTTTCACATTAAGCGTTTTAGAATGTCCCGTGGCAGGTATCCCCTTCTATTGCCCTAGGGAGGGTTGTAACCCTCGTCTGTATATTAATAAAGAATAATCCTTCTATTCCTGTCTCATGTATCTGGACCTCCCCAGCAATTTAACGAAATTTGGTGGCAGCGGTTACAAGTGAACCCGTTTAAGTTTAGCGCTCATACTTCCGTCCATATGTTTAAGACCCACCTTGGCTGACTTAGCTGACATGTCCTGATTTCATAATCTTCAAATTTGTAATCTTTTCTCCTTCATCTAACTCCATGTTTTTAACTTCTTGTCATTTTCTTGCCGTTTGACTCATAGAAAATTATCAGACTTAAATGACACGTCAGCCTGTGCAGACAGCGATTTCAATGTTTTAATAAATTGGCCAGCAGGTGGGGGCAGTGCTCAATTTCATTAATGCCATTCAGAAAACTTTCAGGCTTTATGTCTTAATGAACAGCCTAGAAAAGGACAAAGCATTATATTACTGATGCATACAGCAGATCCCCAACTCAGGCTGTGTTGCATATTCTTAACAGTGCTACAGTATGTTCACACAGCCAGTACAAACAAACTTGCAAGATCTAGACCAGGGGTCACCAACCTTTTTAAAACGGAGAGCTACTTCACGGGTACTGAGCCATACGAAGTTTGATATCAGTTTTAAACGCCCTCCTAAACATGTCTAAACTTCATGCATGATAAACATGTTTTAAATGCTTTTTTATATTCAATTTCAAATCTATATAAATGCAAATGTGATAGATTAGAAACAGGACAAAATAAAATTTTAGATGATGTTCGCTGGTGAGTTGTGCTATTTTATAGAACAGGTCCACGGGCAACTCATGTGGTCATTGGGGGCATCCTTGGGGCACCATGTTGGTGACCCCTTATCTAGACCTACCACATCAGGTAGGAAGGTGCCTATTTCTACCAACTATTCAGACCATCAGACCCAAACCATACATTCAGTCATGCACAGGCACTCCACCAGAGGGCTCTACATTCTGTCCTACATCTGCTCACCTGTTAGACCCACACTCAGTCTCCATCCTGATTTCTACCTACTACTCGGACTATCTCACCAAAACCAGTCCTGTGGCCTGTTCTATGAAGCGGGGTTACTGGCTTATTGGGGAAACTTGTCGGATTTCTTGATCGGGACCTTCAACTGCTCTGCCATAGAGAGCATCCTAACATGCTGCCTTACGGTCTGGTATGCGGGCTGCTGGTGGCCTCCTACCGCTCTGCCATAGAGAGCATCCTAACATACGGCCTTACGGTGTGGTATTCGGGCTGCTGGTGGCCTCTATGACTTTTTTTGTAGACAGTCCATCTGTGTGGTGCTGTTTGCACGAATTGTTTTGGGAAATGCACTTACAGTTTTGCAGATGTTAAGGGTGATTCCAGAAATGCATCAAAGCAACTGAGGAACTGCAATGTCACTGTACAGTTACTTATAATGGGCGCCAATGTAATGTGTAGAGTGGCAAATAAACTGATTCACCATTTACTCTCATGTACATCACTTAAAATGCTTGTTTTAAATGCAAATGTGTGAATGTAAATCTAAGCAGTAAAGCTACAATTTACATTCTGTTTGCATGGTGGAAAGAACATTTAATCTGCCTTTTAAGTGTGATTAGAATATCTAATGCCTGTGTGCTTGTAATAAGATGGTCGCTGGTTCAAACCCAGCCACAGCACATCTCTGCGTCCTTGAGCGAGGCCCTTAACCCCCAGCTCACTGGGCATCACTATGGGTGGCTGCCCTTCGCAGACAACTTACTCTGTTTACTCTAAAAAAAAGAGAGCAAGTTGAGAGAGAAGTTAAGACAATTTCTCCACAGGGACCAATAAAGTATCAATTATTATTACTGTATGAGAGACTGTCTAATATCAGATAGATAACAGACTCATACTGTGCTGAGCTTGTCTGAGAGAGATGATTAGCAAATGCTCTCCCACAGTATCTCAGCACTCTGTACAAAGAACTTTATATGCTCAGTATCTGCTCCTGTTTATCTAATTGTTCTCATTTTAACTGGATGTTAAGGAGTAAATTAATAAACGTCATGTAAGTGCACATTAAAATGCTTTTTCACTGTTACTTAAGTTCCCATGTGAACAGCCAATCAGATCAGCCTGATGTGTGTCTCTCTGTTTCCTCTCTGTTTCCTGCCCTTTCATCCCGACCACGACCATGATCTCTCACTTAGCAGCAGAGCAGTTTATTCTAAACAGTGGAAGCACAAAAATGTTCAGACTCTTTGGTCTTCTCATTTTCATTAGTAAGGCCCTATAATATAAATTATTTTGGGATTTTAATATTTTCATTTATCTGTATGATGTGATCAGTGGAATTTGGCCATTTAATCTGCATCATAGTTAATAGTTATTTAGATTACTATTATATGTCTTATTTGATTATGATTTTTTTTGTTTTTCTGTTTTTGCAGACACTGCACTGACTACAGATGTTGTTCAGCCCAGTCACCTGATGAGGGTTCAGCTTGGAGACAGTGTGACCCTGACATGCTTCTGTCAAGGAGAAACAACTTTTGTTACTTTGTTTAAGCAAGCTGTTGGTCGGAAGCCCCAGCCCATGGCGAAAGCACTTCTCTACGTACCTGGTGAATTTTACAAGGAATATAAAAGCATAAAACGTTACTCCTTACTGAATGCAGAGGGGAGTTTTAACCTCACTATTTCTAACGTGGAGCCGTCAGATTCTGCAGTGTATTATTGTGCTGCTGTGTTTCTTCATGAGGTCACCTTCGGGAATGGAACCTTTGTCATAATCACAGGTAAATGAGATTCCAACTATTTTCATATTTGCTTTATTATAATGTCAGTAAGATTATTCCCTGCAAAATAATTTTGACAGTTTAGTTGTTTGTCAATATAAAATTAGCAAAGATACCTTATTGTCTGCTTTGTTCCATAAATGTTTTTCTAAACATCAAACAAAAATCATTCATTATTATTATTATTATTATTATTATTATACAATTTGTTGCATTTTGCTTGCTGTCAGCCAAAAGCCTAACCTTCTCTTTATACAGATGTTAATGTTACACATTGCAGCCTCTTTAAAACAAATAACATAAAAAAATGTTTGAGTTGTTATATACAGTATAGGACTGTGCAAAAATCTTAAGCAACAAAAGAAAATTATTTTTGACGTTATTTATCTGAGCAGTCAGTGTGTATTCACTCTGAAAAAAAAAATGCATGATTTAACATATGAACTAGGGATGTGCACCATTCAGAACTGATTTGAGAATGAAATTCTCAAATACGTATCCTAAAATTCAGGATTTTGAATACATATATGAACTTGAATTTCAGTTCATTTTGTTAATCTGAATTACATTTGAATTGTGGTTGAAAACAGGTTGTGGCATTGAAATTTATATTTGAATTTAAAGAAGAAGAACGAAAAAGGGTTTGGATTCAAATTCAAGTTCATATACGTACTGTAGGTGTAGCTTTTAACTAAAATATGAACTTTAATTTAAATATGAATTATACATAAACACATTAACATTGTTATACATCATTGTTATAAAAATGTCGTTTTGTAAAGAATGAAATAATGCAACATTTGAAGTGTCACCTAAAATAATAATTATACTGTCATTTTGTGCACCATGGTGGATCTGCTCATAGGAAGAGCTGAGTGTCTCTCCTTAAAAGTCAGTGTTGGCTGCAGTGACGGCAGTTTCTAACCTAAGAAACGTCCCAAACACTTTTCCTGCATCAAAAGTCAAACTAGTCCCTATTCCTGCCATGAAAGGTTCACATAATGTCACCGATACCTGAACCAACCATGTTTATCAGAGGATGCCAACCCTTTGGCTGCAGCTTTCTCTGCACACGCTGAGAGAGTCTTCAGTGTAGCAGGAAAAGATTTCAGGCCAGAAGATTGCAAATTAAATCATGAAACCTTTGAAGATATTATGCTGAATAAATGTAATAATAATGAAAAATTAGCAATGTGTATTGGAATAAAGCATAATTGTATTTGCCATGACGTTTTGCTTTTCGCTGTAGTGCTATGGTTGAACGGAAAAACTTACTTTTGTGTGCATAAGAAAATAAATAGGAGGAACTACGAAACCAAGTAATTCCTTTTACTATGTATACTTTTTCTTTAATGTTAAAAGATAGACAAACTAGTAATGGGCAAACAGCTCTTCGGCTCTTGAATTAAATTATGCAGGTACTACAGCAAAATGCTCAAAAATACCAAAACACATCAAGAGCTAAATATGCAAAAACAATAAATACCTTCCTGTGGAAAAGGGGCAACATAAACCAAATGTAAAGTCACGAAAATCATGAAAATATAAAGTACACTTTACACACTTCATTTCTTTGAATTGAAATTAATTATATTCATCTACCTTCATACATTAATACAAGACATTATATGATTATAATGTTTGTTATTATCATATAATTTTTATTTAGGTATTATGTAGGTGCAGTTAATGTATAGTGTTACCTGATATATACTAATAAGCAGTAATACAATAAAAAGAGAGAAGAATGTCAGCTGTTCTCCAAGAAGTTACTGATTTCTTGGATGGCTAGAAGAACATCGATTCAGTTCCCAAAAATCTGTAAGAACAATTTTTGAGGATCTGTATTTTCCATTGTTATTCTCAAAGGGCTGTCATCATGACTATTTTGCTTTTCAGGTAAAGACTCCAACAGCAGGACTGTGGTACAGCAGCCTGTGTCTGACACATTGCAGCCAGGAGACTCTGTGAGCCTGCAGTGTACGATAGAGACTGGGAGCTGTGCAGGAGAACACAGTGTTTACTGGTTCAGACATGGATCAGGAGAATCCCTTCCTGGAGTCATTTACAGCCATGGAAACAGCAGTGATGAGTGTGAGAAGAGCCCTGAGGCTGGATCTCCTACACGGAGCTGCGTCTACAGCCTCCCCAAGGGGAACCTCAGCCTCTCCGATGCTGGGACTTACTACTGCGCTGTGGCCATGTGTGGGGAGATGCTGTTTGGGAACGGCACATAGCTGGATATAGATGGTAACACCCAGTGTGGGGAGATGCTGTTTGGGAACGGCACACAGCTGGATATAGATGGTAGCACCCAGTGTGGAGAGTATATCTGCTTCAAAGTTTTATTTAGCTTATTCTGCTATTAAGACATTTATTTCTTTTTTTAATGTAATGAATTTTCTAATTTAAGTGCTTAAATTAAATTACACAGATGTTAATTTAATAATTATCCATCCATCCATCCATTTTCCAAACCGCTTATCCTATTGGGTCGCGGGGGGTCCGGAGCCTAATTTAATAATTATTTCAAATATTAATATCCATCCATCCATCCATTTTCCAAACCGCTTATCCTATTGGGTCGCGGGGGGTCCGGAGCCTAATTTAATAATTATTTCAAATATTAATATAAATTGTTAAAATGCAAAATACTAGAAGTTCATGTTAAAAATGGACTATTTACAAAACAACTGCTGTAATGTGTTATCGATTTGATCTTTAACTAATGTAATGTAAGCAAATGGGAAATGTGTCTCTATATCATTATGCTGAAATCTATCTCTTTGTTACAGGCTTTCAGAAGCTGCTGGATCCTCTTCACTCTGGCTTGCTGATAGTTTTATCTTGCAGCATTATTCTGAACGTTGCTCTCATTTGTATAAGATGTAAACTGACCTGTACACACTGTGCAGGTACGCTGCCCGGCTTTATGCACTCAGAAGGACAAAATGTAGATTTTAACAAATTATAGAAATATAAAATTGTTTTATGATAGATAACATTTTCATATTAAAACCACTCTTGCAGGTAATACAGTTTTAAAATCCATTATTAAATCTCACCTTATTTATATAAACCTTTTTGTACTGTAAGATTTACATTTTTGTATTATATCTTTCATATTTTGCAAAATCTATTGAAATATACATGTTGCAATAAGTTGCATATCAATAACTTTTATTACCAAGATCTCCTTTATAGCAATTTTATTATATATGATATATGAGAACAAATGACACGTATCCAAACATGCACACTTAAATTGACAGAAGTCATTTTTACTTTCATTTTTGAGACAAAAAGGATGTTGATTGCTTGAAAATTCGGAATGTTATCTGACCACGGTATGATACCGTGCGAAATTAAATAATATATTGATGTGTTATATATTTTAAACAGATGAAAAGAACAGTGATATATCAAAAGTGGAATGGTCACGCAAGCAAGTATGTAATAAATATTTCAAATTACAAATCGTCAGTAAAACAAATGAACCTCAGACTGATTTCCATCCTGGGATCAGCATTTTAAGTGCTATTTGTGAAAATAGGTAATAGCAAACCGATTTGATCCATCCAATTCTGCCATCTTTGTCTCCACAGTGCCATGACGAGGACACACTGAATTACGCTGCCCTGAACCTTAAGAAGCCAAAACCCAGGAGACAGAAGAAAGACGGGAATAATGACACTCTGTATTCTGACCTCCGCTACAGAGATTATGAATAAAGATGCTTCTCATTCATGTCAGTCACACAGAGTGTTCAGGGTGTAGCTTTAATAATGTTCAGAGGAGGGCAGGGGAGCCAGTGCTTCTGAGACTGAATCACGGGATTTTACGGAGCACCGGTGCTGAGTTTGGTGTCAGTGTGTTTGGGGCGCATTTTTACTGGAAGTGCAAATGTTCAAGCCAGACTGGGGGCTGAGGGAGGGGGAGAGGGGAGCCACAGAGATTATTTCTTCATGGCATGGGGGGGAATAAGCGGCTTTAATGTTGTGGAAAGGCTGAGTTGCTGCAATCAGTTCTTTGATGTCACACATGCTTACTTGTCTCCCTTGTGTACCATGCTGAATGGTTTGGGGCAAACGCACAGGGACTGATCGATTATATTAAACAGATGAAAGAAACTGAATGAAAATTTCAAGTGTTCTTAAATTACGTTTTTCATTTAATTGTGTGTTCTG
>NW_026043671.1:0-27988 GCF_023856365.1 Brienomyrus brachyistius
CAATTATTAGAGCACTTTCAACAGGCGTCTCAGTGGGAGTTTCACTGAGTGGGGAGAACCTGTTGGAAACGCGGATAGGCGAATGGTGCCGGTGTAAGTTTGGTTTGGATTTGCGACTATGCCGCCGGGTCGTCACCCACTCGCCTTGCTGCGAAGGCTCTGCTGCCGGAGCAGGGGGAGACTTACTGGCTATCGCGGACATATCCGGAGCCGCTAATACTGAGTCAATAAAACTCTCATTCTCCTGAATGTTATGTAACGTCCGGATACGTCCCTCTAACACTACAATCTTCTCCGTCAGTCTAGCGACTAACTGACACTTCTCACATGTATAAATACCGCTAATGACTGGAGAAGAATAGCTAAACATATTACACTCAGAACACGGAACAGTAGACATGGCGTTGTACTTACGTAAACTGAGGCTGTAAGGCTGGAAGCACCTTCTTAATTGAACGAAGATCGTGGGTCGGTACTTGCGTAGGTGATTAATCCGTCGGGGTCTGGGAAATTTTATTTATTTATTTTGGAGGATTATTAATCTTGCGAAGCTTTTTCCCAATGACTTAACTCGAATTATTATTTAGGTGATATCTATGGTTTCAAAGTTCGCGCGCTAGCAGTCAGTATCACTCTCGCAGGAAACAGGAAACAACGGAAATGACCATGTGTATCCCTTACATTTTAAGACAGGAAATATAAAATAATATAAATTATATAAAATATAATATAAATATAAATATATAAAATATATAAAATATAAAATAACCATTTGTCATTTATTTTCTATTAATTTTTCATGTTCACTCATGCGGCTCTGTCATTCACTAATGACTTGGATTTTTCATGCCGACTGACATCGTTCCTTCCCCGTGGGAGACAAATCTTACAGAACGCGTGACCCATCCTGCTCCTCTTCAGGAAAGTAAATTCGTCATCTTCGTCATCACCCCTTAAAACAATTACTGAAGCGAGACGGCGCACGCGTTACGGCGACAGATTTAAATTGTGAGTGCACTATATCTCGTCGCAAATGGTGCTTAACCACGGCGGGTCTCAAGCACAGGAGACTCCCAATTTCTAAATGACACACACTTGGCTCACAGCGCAAAGTTGTGTTAAACTTGCTTTGTCTAAAGCAGGCACACACATACGAGTATGATCCTGATAGGTAACTAAGCTATCGGTCTTATGTCCAAGCGCAACATAATTTAGGTTAGAACCTCATAACAAGTATTCCCGTTCGCTAATAGAGAGATCTCTCCCAGGATATATAGAAATGGAGACACTCGTCCGAATTGAACCTGGAAACAAAGCGCTACATCTGAGAATCTCGTCAGACATAGGGTTAAAGTTTACTGCAGTTTAATACGAAAGAACTACAATGAAATCACCGAAAATAAAACAAAATAATATAACTACTAATAATAGAAATAAAAATAACTATAATAAGCCCATATGATCCCGCTTAAATGCCTTCAGATTGCCATGAGTGCGACTTTTGCAACCAGTTGACAGTAGCGCTTCTTCACTGCACGTTCGGTCATAAAAAGTTTAAATTGTGTGCTCAGAATAAGTTTAAACCTTGTGCCTTGTGATTATTAACCAATTTTTATGCTGAATGGTCGGCTCAAACTCAATTGCGAAACACCGTGAGTCTGTTAATGTGTGACTTAAATGGAACTCATTAATAACCAGTATCACGTAATAACCTGGGTTAGAATAGAAGGCTTGTCCAACGAGCTGCGTCACCAGGTAATGTAAACGATCGGTAGCGAAGCTCCCCTCACGGCCAATGAGAGAGAGTCTCGCGATATTTCAGGCGAATTTGAGGTTTCAGAGCGTAGATCGCACAGGCAGGGATTCTTGTGAGCACTCAATGAACGGAGGCTGAAGTTGTGTAAAAGACATGCATTTATTCCTATAACTAACATAAGACAGACATTACACCTAACAAACAATAAACACGAAATAACGGAGTGGACACAAACAATGTAATCATGAAAATGCAATGACCAGATTTAAAATGAGTAACCTTAAAAGGGAAAATACTGTTCTGCAAAGCAAGCAATTTGTGGAAATACTGTCCTAAAGTAATATAGCAGGTGAATAGGAGTTTAGGTTGTTATAAATGAAAGGAAGTTTGTTTACTTGGTTGCAGAGTGGGGGGGGGGGGGGTCTTGGCAGTTGGTTGCGGAGGCTGATGAGCTGATGGGTGATGGCACTCAGGGAGGCGCGGTGTTTGCAGCGGTTGTTGGAGTGGAGCCCCTCTGATTCCCTCTCCTGGTGAAGCTTGGGCTTGGTTGCAGTTCTCTGTCCAGCTGGGTCTTCACTGATAGGCTTCAGGAGGGCTTCTTGTGGGCTTCTCTTCTCTTGGGCTGATGTTCTCTGCCTCTCTTCGTGCTGATGGTCTTTTGTTTTCTCCTCCCTTCTGTTTCTCCTCTCCTGGCTTTGTTCTGAGGTGCCAGGTTTTATAGTGTAAAGTTCGTGAATAGGAGTGACCAGGAATTCGACTCCTGGACCAATGGCTGACCATCCATTTGGCGGGCTTTCGGAAGGGGGTCTGTATCAGTCCTTTTGAGATTTATGACCAGAGTGATTTCCCTTGTATTGATGATTTTCGTTAGGCTGGTGTAACTTTTGATATATTCACTTTCGTGGTAACCACTGACCAGATTTGGAAACTGGAGTGATTTTCCATCGGTTTGATACCAAACATGCCATAGCAGCCTAGCGGTTCACACCTCATACCATCTGTAATGATTAATTAATGATTACTTATATTATGTCGTTATGTTATATTACTCACACCTTATTTTATGCCTCACAATCTATATAATTGTAAATATACTGTGTAGCTGCTGGCGCGTTCCAAACTAAATCTCATTGTACTTACAATGTCAATAAAAACATCCATCCATCCATCTAGGCAGGCCAGTGTCGCCTCCATCCTTCCTGAAGTCAGTGATTCCTTTGTCTTTGTGCTGTTTAGTGCCAAATTGTTTGCTGAACTCCAACCTATCAGTTTCTGGACCTCATCTCTGTAAGCTGACTCATAAGAACCAAAGAGATTTACAAATGAGAGGAGGCCATTCGGCCCATCAAGCTCCTTTGAGGAGAACTTAGCTAATAGCTCAAAAATCTTATCTAGCTCTGATTTAAAAGAACCCAGGGTTTTAGCTTGTGTTACAATAACAGGAAGACTATTCCATACTCTAACTACACGCTGTGTACAGAAATGCTTCATCAAATTCGTTTTAAAATGTTCTCCAGCTAATTTCCACTTATGGCCACGAGTTCTGGTATTTAAACTAACATTGAAATAGCCATTTGGCTGAACAGCATCCAGACCTGTTAGAATCTTAAACACCTGGATTATGTCCCCCCTTAGTCTCCTTTGCTCGAGGCTAAACAGATTCAGCTCAGCTAACCTCTCCTCATTAGACATTCCTCTAAGACCAGGAATCATTCTCGTTGCCCTACGTTGCACCTTTTCCAAGGCAGCAATGTCCTTCTTAAGGTATGGTAACCAAACCCGCACACAATATTCTAGGTGGGGTCTTACCAAGGAATTATATTATCGTAGCATCACTTGCCTTGTCTTAAACTCCACACACCTAGAGATGCAATGTGCCTTCTCGCGTGGTGTTCCTGCAGAGGGAGTCTGTGAGTGCTGGAGATTGGGGGAGGGGGCAGTGTGGCTATGTCTGCTCTGTGTTCCTCCAGACGAGCAAAGAAGCTGTTTAGCTCCTTTGCTAAAAGGGCGTTGCTGTTAACAGTGACGGTGTTGTTGCCTTTGAAGTTTGTAATGTGTTGTATTCCCTGCCACACCCACTGTGGGTTGTTGTATGTGAAGTAGACCTCTATTTTCTGTTTCTCTGCCTGCCTGGCAACCTTGATGCCCCTATTCAGGTTAGCTCTGGCTGCACTCTGTGTTCTTGACTGCGCTGTCTTGTCCTGTAGTATTGTATTGTTGCTCTTGTGTTTATCTTGCACTTTCTCCCTCTGTTTGTGCTCCTTTCACTCTGTATAGTTCTATCTTGCCCGCACTTGTGTCATCTTGTGTTGTTTCTGTTTTTCTTCTTTGTGTTGCACCGTGGTCCAGGAGGAACAATGTTTCCTTTCACTGTGTACTGTGTATATTGCTGAAATAACAATAAACCCACTTGACCACCTGCCTCAATTCATCCTGAAGAGTTTTCCAATGTTGTTCAAAGGTCTGTTTGTTTCGAGTGAAGGACACGCCCCTGGACGTGCTGGATAAGGGGACCACAGATCAGTGTCCTCAGTCCTGCTTCTCCCTTCAAAGCTGAGAGGAAGATGACCCGCCTGCTGCTTCTGGTTTTGGCTTATGGAGCTCTGCTTATCTCCACAGAGGCCCAGCAAGATTACCACAGTCTCCCTGCACTCACAAGACGGCCATTAAACTCGCAGTCGAAAATGCTCATCAAGGAACCCGTCAGCACATGAATTTCTATAACATCCAGGGCCGTCCGAAGGTAACTGCTGAGAAAGTGTTTACAAAAGTGTGAAACTTTCATCATCTGCAAGCTGAACTAATGAGTATCACATTGATTTTGATGTTTTAATTTCAATGCATATGATGCTTAATGTCTCTTCACAATGAAAGTGATGGTTGTATATCTCAGCCCTGGTCAATTTTACCTTCTCACAGTTTCTCTCTGAATCTGCTGCAGTCAAGTCTGTGACAGTTTGCCATTTTTTGGGTGATTATTGTTTGTTATATTGCCTTTAAAACAGTTGTAGGCAATTTTGTATTTTGTGTTTTTGTGTTTATGTGATTTAGATCAGCAGTGAATACATTGACATTGAGATTCTCTTGAGAGCAACAAAATGTCCAAAGTCAACTGCAACAGACCATCGGGCTGACTGTATTTTCATGGACAAGAGGGTAAGTAAAGAGTCACTGTGACTGTGAGCATTGGACATATCAGTTAGCAAATTAATTTAGGTTCATGTTAACTTTTTTGATGCCCTGCGGGGGAAAGTTAGCCAACAATAAAGTAACAAATACATAGGTGGCCTCAAAGAGCCAGTTCCTTCACCTTATTCTCAAATTTTAGTAGGTTTACAGGCTTAAAGGCTGGATTACCAGGCAGAAGCAAATGCTAATCATCTGAGGGGTGACCTGTAGATTATGCTTCGAGCTATGAACCCTAGCTGGCCTTATTTAAAGACCTGTGGGCTGTACTACAAAGCGGGTTTTACATACCCAGAGTTAACTCAATCGAGCCAGGTTAACTAAAACTCATTGTTGAAATCAGCCTTAAATGGCAGTGTGGTGTTTTGTGGTGAAAGGGCAGGACTTAACTCTTGTTTTAATTAGAAAGCCAGTAATTAAACCTGGTCAGAGCAGGGTAGATGTGCAGTGTGAATTACCCTTTAAATTTACCTCTTTAAATAGTGAACTACAGGACCACTTAGCTTGATCGGAGGACAGTATTTTAATACAGAGCAGTGTTCAGTTAAACGGGATTTGTTGTTCATACTTTTAGATGAACTTGCTTTGTATAATATAGCCTTATGGTGACCCTGCTTTGGAAGCTCTTTCCTCTAAAATTGTTCTGTGTCATTAAACCCTGCACTCCAGCAGCTCTGCCTTAAATCATTAGATATATCTTTACTACACCTTCTCTCACTGTATTTATTGCCCACCACTCTTTAAATACTGTTTTTGTGTGTCTGTGTGTTTTTGCAGCCATTCATTAACTGTAGAGTTTGCAGCAGACGGTCTGGTAATGATCTTACACATCCATCAAATGACTGTGTACCAAACAAGAAAGTGGATGAAGTAAGTGTAGAGAGTCTTAGCATTATGGAAATGTAACAGGTGTGTGAATTGTGTCTAAACATGTGGTTAAACTTTGATTGTGTTTGTACATGCAAAAATTTGATCAGAGTACTGTTTATTAATGACAATGTTACTTTTAATCTGAACAACAGTGGCAGCACCAAGGAAAAGCTTGGGGGGGGGGGCTCTAGCTCCTCCTCCAATGACCATAGTACCCCCACAGCACCCCCAAAATATTGGTTTCATTTTTTCTTTAACTATCTGTAAAATCTGTATATTGTGTAAGACATTTTTGCGGTTTTTACAGCATACTTGTAGTGTATTTTTTCTTCAAAGTACACATAGAGGCTCTGTGAGCTAGACGTTAGAATTTCATATTTTATCCTATTTTATCCATGCTGTAGCTTATCGTGCTGTGTGCTTCTATACACCATCTACATAAGCTGAAAAGCTAAAGCACCCGGTCTAAATAATCTCACTCCCCTATAGCACCTGTAGCATTAAGTCACTGGCGCTGCCACTGCTGAATAAACGACTCCAATCTGACTAAACCGCTTAACTTTTCCTCCCCATGTTACATTTCAGGACAAACGACGTAATATGTGTCCTTCTGATAAACCTCTTCTCAGACCTAAAACTGCCTTGGCTTCCAAGGACACTAAAGAAGCTGAAGGAGACCGTCTGGCTGTTTCTGATGGCTGATGGTCCTGCAATGTGGACCAGAGGAGGAAACTGGGAGGGAAAATGCTTTGCTTTATATCATGCCCACCCAAAGCCCCCAGTGAGTAAGCCATAGGCGCCGATAGCATGGAAAAACTCCCAAGAAGGAAGAAACCTTGGGAGGGACCAAACTCAAAGGGGGAGCCCATCCTCCTGGGGCCGGCAAAGTGTAGGTGCAGGATCACAAAAAAACTTGACGAGAGAAACGAGAGAATTCGACTGTCCCTCACAAAAACTGTAAAGTTTTAGTGGCTAAATTGCTTTTTCTATGCCTTTTCAAACAGGAGGAGATTTGTTTGGCTATACGTAGAAATTTTCTATACAATTTAGACAGCACAGAATCATTAACCTACTTTAATGCATTTATTAATACAACCACATATTTCACACATTTTGACATCAGTCATGCAGTGAAGATACAGTCTCTTTATTTCTTGACGCCAACCCTCCCCATTAATCCGGGCTTGGGACCGACACCTAGTTGAGCTGGCTTTCTCCCTTAAGTGGCTGGGTTAGGCTAAACTATGTACATATTTATGAAGACTACTATAAATTTATAAAGACCTCCCTAAATATGTAGTCTAACAAAACGCAGTTTAAAGAAGGTAGCCTACCTGGTAAACAAAGAAATTAAAAGGCCCACAGCATATAATCGGGCTATATCCAAGCAGTTTTTAAGAACGTAACCTACATGGCGAAATTGAATTACTTTCTGGACCAACAAACGCAACCAGACATGAACATTATGCACCTTCCTAGTCTTGATGTATGTCGTCATACAGATGAGGACGTTAAGGCAGCCTTTAGGTCCGACCCATCATGCACTGCAGTTTTTTGCAAATTCCTCAGATGGAAAACCATTAAATACCTCTTCTATTACCTTATATTACCTTATATTCATGTAATAAATATACAAATATCAATTAGTTGGAAATCAGCCAGACAGACGTAATTACTACAAATGGTTTCCACTGTATTTGTGACTCTGAGTGCCGCAGGCTTGGATGCAGTGCCGCACCATTTTGTAAGTAAATTAATAAATATTAATGAGACATCACCTACCACCCTGCAAAAAAGAAATTTGCCGCTCGTCCCCCTGCACATGAACCAACATGGCTGTGTCAACCAGCGGAGCTCCGGAGCCTCTGGAGAAACACGCGGCAAAAAAGGCTCGCATACGGTCTTCCAGAGTTTGGGAATACTTCAGTCATGACACCTTTTCTGCGCCTCTACTGTAGCTGGCGTTAATGACGCTGTTTCAGCCATTTTATATTTTCTGTTTACTTATTCTGTCATGTAAGACTGAGACAAATTATCGTTTACGACTATTCTTACACACTGTAGCCTGACTTGCTGACTTAAGTAAGCTTAACTATAAGCTACCTTTGCTAGTGTTTGTGAATAACATGTTTCTCTAGTTATGAAATTATTCCATGTTTTAGCATCTGTTTCAACATTAAAGTCAAATTGGTATATTGAAATATGTAAAAACTATTGAACTATTAGCTTAAGTCTAACATAGAAAATCCTACTGAATCTCTTAAGATTTTCCTTTTTTGTTAATGCACTAATGTTTAAGAAGTGTCTTAAATTGAATTTCAGATTTGTGTGTGGGTGGGAGTGGGTGAATTGTATTAAATTCATACATTCATTCTTTTGGCTCAGACATTACTGACCTAAAACAAATTGAGGCATTGGGTAAGTGCTTAAATTAGCTACTAAATGGCAAAAAATATTCTAAATATCACATTTTCCATTCTTCGGTATAATTTTAATGAATCACCTATGCTGCCAAACATTAACGCATAGATTGTCACAACACTCTATGTTTTAGTTCTTCTTTATGTGTATAGGACGGTGTGATGGTTCTGGTGGTGGGTGTGGCCGACGCTGCTCGCGATGTTTGGCTATGCTGCAGTCCCAGGGACCAAGTTGGAACACATTTCCACCTTCAAGCTTAGGTGGAAAAACGGCACCGAGACCCAGCAGCAGGACAACTTCTTGTCCAGACAACCAGCCCTGCTTCATCATTGAAGTAAGCCCTGTGAACAGGAGCGAGATGTACTTCTGCAGTGGATGTTATAGCGGAAAGAACATCCCCATCCTCACGTCTGCCGGAGTGCCCCCTCAAGTGGGTGTGTGACTTAACTCGATGGATGAATTGGACAGAATGTACTGTTACTAGAGGTCGACCGATATGGGTTTTTCAAGTCAAGGGTCAGGCGATGGCCGATATATGCTGCTGATTTTTTTTGGCCGATAATTGGACGTTTTCCCCTCTATTTGCATGGTAAAATATCACACTAATAATAACAAACGATACACAAAATTTCTCAATTTAGCATTTATTGAATACTCAACTTGGAAACAATAACACATTTATAAACAATAAAAATAGCAGCATCAGAATCTCTGTTAGTGCACAATATAGCAGCAAACTCCTCATGTTTGACGGAAGGAAATTTGTAAACAATACAAAAAGGAATAAGCATGTTATCTTTAGTTGTAATCCCACTTCCAGTCCCTGAGTCTTACTCACCACACTCATACTTCACAGCAAACAGACAGCAGTTAATTAACCAGAAGAGAAAAATGCAAAAACACAACAGAACTTGTAAATAATAACAAACTAATAGACAATAAAAATAGCAGCATCAGAATCTCTATTAGTGCCAAATATAGCAGCAAACTCCTCATGTCTGACGGAAGGAAAATTTGTAAATACACAAAGGAATGAGCACATCTTCAGTTTTAATCCCATTTCCAGTCCCTGAGTCTTCCTCATCCCACAAGCAGGCAAGGCATGTCACCCCGGTTGTGTGACACTTATTTTATATAATAAAATAAGTGCCCCCTGCGGCCCCAGAGCCCGAGCAGCCGTCTCCGCTGCCTGCAGCTACCGCGCCCACGTCCGAGGCGCTTTCCCTGCCTGCAGCTCCCGGGCAGGCGCCCCCTCTGCAGCCTGCAGCTCCAGTCCCTGGCCCCACTCCAGTCCCTTCTCCCCCTGTGACTCTGGTACCCTCACCCCGACGAGCCCGACCCCGGCCGCAGGTCCTTATGTCTGTGTCCCATAAGGGGAGAGGACACAGACGCACGGCTGGGGTCCCACCCGCCCAGCCCCCTGGCTCGCCCTCCCTCGCCGGCGCTAGGGCTTGGTCGGCACCTGCGGGTCCTGGCCCTCCGGGTCGGCTGTCGTCTGCGGGTCCCCCTCCGCGGCCTCGTCGCCCTGCCTCGGTCCCTCCTCCGGCGTCTTATCGGTTGCCTGCGGGCCCCCCGACGGCGGCTCCTCATTCGCCTGCTGGTCCTCCCGCTCTGGCGTGTCGGAGGACGTCGCCGTCTGCTGCGGCTCCCCCTCTCTCCTTGCCCTCGCCAGGGTCCCTTCCAGCTCCTTCGTCCCCTTCCCTGGTCTCCCCTCCGACTCCCTCCTTCGTCCCTGCGTCTGTCCCTCACCCCGTCTCCTCAGCCCCTCCGGCTCCGGCCTCCCGGCCGCCTGCAGCCCTTCCGGCTGCCTCCCGTCGCCCGCTGGGTCTCCCTCGGGCTCCTCTTGGTTCCCCCTCCTTCTCTCCCTGGCCTCCCGTCTTTGTCCCTCCTGCCTCTGCTCCCCCTCGCTTTGTTCCTCCTGTCTCTGTCCCTCCTCTCTTTGTCCCTCGTCCCTCTGGCTTCTGCTCCTCTTTCCCCGATGTTCCCTTCGTTCACTCCCGGTCCTTTTGTCCTGCCTGTTCCCTCCGTGTCCCCCTTTCTGATCTGTTTCTCTGCCTTTCCTGTCTTATGTCAAGTCTTGTCCTGGCTCCTTCCCCTGTGCCAGTTCTGTCTGTCCGTTCTGTTCCCTGTCCCTCATTAATGAGGTTTTATATAGATATACATATATGCCCGGCTTGTCCGCTCCTCGTGTGTGCCACGCCCCCTGATTACCCACGTGTGCTTCCCTGATCGTCTCCTGCTTTGCCCGATTACTTTGATTAGTCATGACCTATTTTAAGTCCTGGTCTTACCTGTTTGCCCTGTCCGTCATTGTAGTTTGTCAATGCCTGCGTTCCGTCCTGCTCTACCCGCTCCGTTTCCCCGATTAAAGACCCGTTTTCACAAACACAAAAAAAACTATATGTATACATATACATACACTGAACAAAAATATAAACGCAACACTTTTGTTTTTGCTCCCATTTTTCATGAGATGGACTTAAAGATCTACAATTCATTCCAGATACACAATATTACCATTTCTCTCAAACATTTCTCACAAATCAGTCTAAATGTGTGATAGTGAGCACTTCTGCTTTGCTGAGATAATCCATCCCACCTCACAGGTGTGCCACATCAAGATGCTGATCTGACATCATGGGTAGTGCACAGGTGTACCTTATACTGCCCACAATAAAAGGCCACCCTGGAATGTGCAGTTTTGTCTCACAGCAAAATGCCACAGATGCCACAAGCATTGAGGGAGCGTGCAATTGGCATGCTGACAGCAGGAATGTCAACCAGATCTGTTGCTCGTGCATTGAATGTTCATTTCTCAACCATAAGCCGTCTCCAAAGGCGTTTCAGAGAATATGGCAGTACATCCAACCGGCCTCACAACCGCAGACCACGTGTAAGCACACCAGCCCAGGACCTCCACATCCAGCAGGTTCACCTCCAAGATCGTCTGAGACCAGCCACTCAGACAGATGATGCACGGCCCCATGTTGCAAGGATCTGTACACAGTTCTTGGAAGCTGAAAATGTCCCAGTTCTTGCATGGCCAGCATACTCACCGGACATGTCACCCGTTGAGCATGTTTGGGATGTGCTTGACCGGCGTATACGACAGCGTGTACCAGTTCCCACTAATATCCAACAACTTCGCACAGCCATTGAAGAGGAGTGGACCAACATTCCACAGGCCACAATTGACAATCTGATAAACTCTATGCGAAGAAGATGTGTTGCATTGTATGAGGCAAATGGTGGTCACACCAGATACTGACCGGTTCTGAGTCCCCAGACCCCCAATAAAGCAAAAAACTGCACATTCCAGGGTGGCCATTTATTGTGGGCAGTATAAGGTACACCTGTGCACTACCCATGATGTCAGATCAGCATCTTGATGTGGCACACCTGTGAGGTGGGATGGATTATCTCAGCAAAGCAGAAGTGCTCACTATCACACATTTAGACTGATTTGTGAGAAATGTTTGAGAGAAATGGTAATATTGTGTATCTGGAATGAATTGTAGGTCTTTAAGTCCATCTCATGAAAAATGGGAGCAGAAACAAGAGTGTTGCGTTTATATTTTTGTTCAGTATATATATTTATGGGTGTATCGAGACTAGATGGTCAGTATGGATAACTAAGGTGCACTAAAACTGGGTGAGCAGGCAAGGCATGTCACCCAGGTTGTGTGACAATTATTTTATATAAATGTATATATGTATATATATATTCCATCCACCATCCCTCCTTTACAGAAAACTGCGTTATTTTTATTGTCCATTACGAAAAAAATAAAAAAACTATATATATATATATATATATATATACATATATATTTATGGGTGTATCGAGACTAGATGGTCATTATGGATAACTAAGGTGCACTAAAACTGGGTGAGCAGGCAAGGCATGTCACCCAGGTTGTGTGACAATTATTTTATATAAATGTATATATATATATATATATTCCATCCACCATCCCTCCTTTACGGAGAACTGCGTTATTTTTCTTTTCTATTGCTAATAAAAAAACTATATATATGTACATGTATATATATATATATATATATATATATATATATATATATATATATATATATATATATATGGGTGTATCGAGACTAGATGGTCAGTATGGATAACTAAGGTGCACTAAAATTGGGTGAGCAGGCAAGGCATGTCACCCAGGTTGTGTGACAATTATTTTATATATATGCATGTACATATTCCATCCACCATCCCTCCTTTATGGAGAACTGCGTTATTTTTATTGTCTATTGCAAAAAAAAAAACAGAAAAACTATATATATATATATATATATATATATATATATATATATATATACATATATATTCATGGGTGTATCGAGACTAGATGGTCATTCTGGATAACTAAAGTGCACTAAAATTGGGTGAGCAGGCAAGGCATGTCACCCAGGTTGTGTGACAATTATTTTATATAAATGTATATATATATATATATATATATATATATATATATATATATATATATATATATATATATATATATATATATATATATATATTCCATCCACCATCCCTCCTTTACGGAGAACTGTGTTATTTTTCTTTTCTATTGCTAATAAAAAAACTATATATATGTACATATATATATATATATATATATGGGTGTATCGAGACTAGTTGGTCATTATGGATAACTAAGTTGCACTAAAATTGGGTGAGCAGGCAAGGCATGTCACCCAGGTTGTGTGACAATTATTTTATATATATGTATATATATATTCCATCCACCATCCCTCCTTTATGGAGAACTGCGCTATTTTTATTGTCTATTGCAAAAAAAAAAAAAAAAAAAAACAATACATATATATACATATATATTTATGGGTGTATCGAGACTAGATGGTCATTATGAATAACTAAGGTGCACTAAAATTGGGTGAGCAGGCAAGGCATGTCACCCCGGTTGTGTGACAATTATTTTATATATATATTCCATCCACCATCCCTCCTTTACGGAGAACTGCGTTATTTTTATTGTCCATTGCGAAAAAAAAAAAACTATATATATACATATATATTTATGGGTGTATCGAGACTAGTTGGTCATTATGGATAACTAAGTTGCACTAAAATTGGGTGAGCAGGCAAGGCATGTCACCCAGGTTGTGTGACAATTATTTTATATATATGTATGTATATATTCCATCCACAATCCCTCCTTTACGGAGAACTGCGTTATTTTTCTTTTCTATTGCTAATAAAAAAACTATATATATGTACATATATATATATATATTTATGGGTGTATCGAGACTAGTTGGTCATTATGGATAACTAAGGTGCACTAAAATTGGGTGAGCAGGCAAGGCATGTCTCCCCAGTTGTGTGACAATTATTTTATATAAATGTATATATATATTCCCTCCACCACCCCTCCTTTACGGAGGACTGCTTTATTTTTAATATCCATTGCGAAAAAAAAAACACAAGAAAAAGAAAAAATATCTATATATATACATATATATATATATATATATATATATATATATGGGTGTGTCGAGACTAGATGGTCAGTATGGATAACTGAGGTGCACTAAAATTGGGTGAGCAGGCAAGGCATGTCACCCAGGTTGTGTGACAATTATTTTATATATATGCATATACATATTCCATCCACCATCCCTCCTTTACGGAGAACTGCGTTATTTTTATTGTCTATTGCAAAAAAAAAACAGAAAAACTATATATATATATATATATATATATATATATATATATATATATATATATATATATACATATATATTCATGGGTGTATCGAGACTAGATGGTCATTATGGATAACTAAAGTGCACTAAAATTGGGTGAGCAGGCAAGGCATGTCACCCAGGTTGTGTGACAATTATTTTATATAAATGTATATATATATATATATATTCCATCCACCATCCCTCCTTTACGGAGAACTGCGTTATTTTTCTTTTCTATTGCTAATAAAAAAACTATATATATATACATATATATTTATGGGTGTATCGAGACTAGATGGTCATTATGAATAACTAAGGTGCACTAAAATTGGGTGAGCAGGCAAGGCATGTCACCCCGGTTGTGTGACAATTATTTTATATATATATTCCATCCACCATCCCTCCTTTACGGAGGACTGCTTTATTTTTAATATCCATTGCGAAAAAAAAACACAAGAAAAAGAAAAAATATCTATATATATATACATATATATATATATATATATATATATATATATATATATATATATGGGTGTGTCGAGACTAGATGGTCAGTATGGATAACTAAAGTGCACTAAAATTGGGTGAGCAGGCAAGGCATGTCACCCAGGTTGTGTGACAATTATTTTATATAAATGTATATATATATATATATATATATATATATATATATATATATATATATATATATATATTCCATCCACCATCCCTCCTTTACGGAGAACTGCGTTATTTTTCTTTTCTATTGCTAATAAAAAAACTATATATATGTACATATATATATATATATATGGGTGTTGGAGAAAGCGTCAGGCTTTCCACTCCAACTCTGCACACAGGACCAAACTACAGTACAGTATATGTTGGAGAAAGCGACAGGCTTTCCACTCCAACTCTGTACACACCATTAATTACGAGACAACACACTTAGAGTTTTACTTGCACAAGGGTAACCACACTCTCTGCATGCTAGGCTACAAAGGAATGTGTTACAAAGGGTGGTTCCCCTTGGCACCTTTATTTATAGTCAATGGGGGGCAGGGGTCTTGGAGTGAGAACAAAGAAAAGACTGTGAGAGTAAGAAGAAGTTCTGGTTTTACTCAGGTGGACAACTATTTAAACACGTGCTCAGGATACGTGTAAACTAATATAATCTAAAGTATGAAGGTAAAGGAAAACAAAATAATGTATATACATATTTACACTCATTGCTGATTATACAGAAATGATAACAAATGATTACTAACAGTTTCTTCAACCTAACAGTCCCTCCTGTTTATCATGACAGTATGATCAGAAGCATCAGTATTGTACAAATTGCAAAAACACTTTCAGCACAACCGTCATTCAGATCACATCATCATCATTATTAAGAGGGCTAGACAAGGTTAGTAAATCCATTCGTTCTTCTGCAGTGTATAGCAGAAAAACAGAACTAAAAGTATGTTGTATCATGGAACGGAGGCAGGGTATAATACAAATGAAACAACAACATACAAATAATAATGTAACAAGAATGGGGAGTGAGAACTTTAGCAGTAACTGCCACCAGGACCCAGTAAGAAACCAGTCCAACCATGAGGGGCCAGCATGAGGGTCTAAGGTCATGATCTTTTGAAGTTCTCGCAGACGGTCCAAGGCTGTAGTCATGTTGGGTGAGTGCACATTATCGGGAATATATGTACAGCAGGTATTATTTAAAAGCACGCACACACCACCTTGTGCAGCAGTAAGTATGTCTAAAACCATTCTATTCTGAATGACCATCTGTTTAATAGCATCTATCTCACCATTCTGTTGCTCATTTATTATGATGGAGTTATTTATGAACAGCCCCAAACGATAATCAATAGTTTCTAATCGTAACGTATTCTTTGCTGTTCCTACCCAGGGAAAAAGAGACATTAATACTTTCTGGTCTGTAGACCAATGTTTGAACTCCTGGGGAACATCTGAACCCCAGACACTGTCATGAGGATGGAGAGAAGCTGTAGTTATGATGGACCGGCGCCTGCGGTTCGCTGGTGTAGATGACAGTGACACCAGGAAAGTATGGTCTGACACAAAGATTGGAGCGCACACACCATACCAGTTATAGGGCAAAACGAAATATGCGCGGGGTCCACATAACCAAGCTACTCCTTGCACCCAGTAGGTGCCATTACTAAATCCACTTATGTTTACCGGGGCACCTTCTCCGTGTACTAGTATTTGGGCACAGTTGGTGGTGTTCCCCATATGATGGGTGCCGTTCATTTGGTCATAACACATTGAGTGATTAAATGTTTTAGGGTCCATGTTCAGGTGGACAGATAAAGGTAAGGATATATTTGACACTTTTATAGCAAAATCGATCCAAAACTGCTGTGCACATACGCCATTATCCAAACCAGCAGTATATGGATCTGTATCATTTATTTTTATATTATCATGCTGATAGCCTACACCTGCAAAAGAGGCAGCACACTTTGCTTGTGACTTATTCATAGGTTTCCCATATATAGTTAATCCATCGGCATGAGATGGCATGTGGGTACAGACATAACAATTAGTTAAATTGTCTTTCTTTGCTGAATCATAAACATAACGGTACCAGTAGTTTTGTAGGAAAGGATGGGTCTCATTTGTGGAGATAGGTCTCAGGTGGGAGCCGTCATGTGTCCATCTAGGTGGGCGAAACACCTGCTCTGGTGAGTGCAGAAGCAGACCAACAATTCCCATAAAGAGAATTACACCGAGAGTTACCTTACCACATCCCCACCCAATCAGAGCCATTCTAAATGGAGTGCAGATCAGCTGTTTTCTTCACCGGGTTGAGACGTCAGTATCCTATTGATTGCTGCGCCTTTGTAGCGGACTTCCACTGCTACTCCGAAGGTACAGAGGTCTCTGATACGGGCTTGATGGGCTTACAGTGACTCTTATGTATCCAGGAAGGTCGCTCTGCTATTTTCACCGCTGTTGGTGTTGTGAGCAGGACTTGATAAGGTCCGTCCCACCGAGGCGTGCTCCAATCCTTTCGCAACAGGACCTTGACCAGGATCCAATCTCCTGGCTGCAGATTATCCTGTTGAACAGAAACAGAATTTACTGGCAGACTACTGGGGTTATGTTTTTGTTGTGATGATAATAGCTTACGCATCCAATCGGCTAACGTATTTTCTCTGTCTGCTTTTCCTATATCACTCATTTCGGTTGCTAAGGGAAACGGTCTACCATACACTATTTCAAATGGTGTCAATCCTGCAGGAGTGGGAGTTATTCTCATCCATAATTTTACTAGAGACAAACATTCTGGCCACGGTCTTTTTGTCTCTTCCACTGTCTTTCTGAGCCTTGTTTTAATGGTGCCGTTGGTCCTTTCCACCAAGCCTGCGCTCTGGGGGTGATAAGCACAATGATTTTTGATCGTAAACCCTAATGCTTGTGAGCAAAGGGACATGGTCTGATTTACAAAATGAGTCCCATTGTCCGATCTTATAATATGAGGTATGCCATAGGTAGGGAAATAATGGCCTACCAAACATTTTGCAACGGTCATTGCATCACAGTGTTTTACAGGGTATATTTCTACCCACTTAGAAAAGGTGTCTATAACGACTAGGCAACACTTCTTCCCTTGTGACCAAGATAATTCAATGAAATCCATATGTACAATTTGAAATGGATACTCAGCTGCGGGAAACTGGCCACGTTTTGGCCTTATGTTGCCTTGTGCATTGTGTTTACAGCAAATTAAGCACGCTCGACAAAATTGTTTTGCATAATCAGAAAAATTTATAGTATAAAAGTATTGTTGAATAATATGTACCATCCCTCCTGTTGAGACATGGGTGTTTCCATGGCTCACTAAGGCAGCTGTCTTGTATAAATTTTTTGGTAGGATGGGCTTGTCATTCATATAATAAGTTTTCCCTTGCTGTATTGCTCCTCTCTTAATCCAGCTCTGTATTTCTGTTTTAGGTGCATGAGTCTGTGCATCACATAGTACATCACTATCTATCAACAAGACATCTGTAACATTTAAGGCAGGTTGTTTTTGTGCAGCACTTTTTGCCGTCATGTCCGCAAAACTGTTTCCTTTAGCTATTGCGGAAGCATCAGTTTGGTGTGCCTTACATTTGCATATCGCAAGGCAATTTGGTAATTGCACAACATCTAACAACCTGAGTAATAGGTTCGTATGAGTTAAAGATGTTCCTTGCGATGTCTTGAATCCTCTATTTTTCCACACTCTTGCATGGTGATGAACAGCTCCAAACACATATTGACTATCAGTGTATATTGTAAGTGGCTTGTTTTTGAAGAGCTCACATGCCCTAATTACAGCATAGAGTTCAGCCGCTTGTGCTGAACAAGCAGGGGGAAGTGCATTGGCCTCCAACACTTCAGTAGATGTAACTACAGCATATCCGACCTTGTTCTTCCCCATGTCATTTTTTGATGCTGATCCATCTACAAAAACAACTGTTGAATCTGGTATTGGGGTCTGTAAAATATCTGCTCTTGGTTTGGTTTGTTCTTCCACAACTGCTTTGCACGAATGTGGCTCTCCATCTTCCGCTGTCGGAAGAAGGGTGCTAGGGTTGAGAGGACCACATCGCTGTATTGTGATGTTTGACTGTGAAAGCAGGAGTGAGACTAGGGTCAGATGTCTAACATGTGTGAGGAATGGCAGTGGCGTCTGCAGTAAAACTAAAGAAACTGAATGTGGCACCTTCAAAGTGAGTGGGTGACACAACACTAATTCTGCTGATAATTTCACTGCTTCTGCAGCAGCTGCACATGCCTGCAAACACTGCGGAAAACCAGCTGCCACTGCATCTAATCGTTTAGAATAGAACGCCAATGGCCTCTCTTTTGCGCCGAATGGCTGTGTTAATACTGCCTTCATATACCCTTGATTTGCATCAACACATAGAATAAATGGTTGTTGATAATCTGGCAGAGCAAGTGTCACATTAGTTTGTAACATCATTTTTAAGTTTGTGAATGCCAATTCTCCTTCTTTTGTCCACTGAATTTTATCTTTCAGTGCCATGTCCTTCCCATAAATCAGGGTTTGTAAAGGTTGAACGAGTGCAGCATAATCAGGTAACCATTCCCTGCAATAATTGCAAAGTCCTAAGAAGGACATCATTTGCTGTTTAGTCTTTGGCTTTGGTGCCTCTTGTATTGCCTGTTTTCTAGTTTCTAATAATGATCGACCTTGTTGGGAGAGTTTATGTCCAAGATATATAACTTCCTCTCTGCAATACTGTAATTTTTGTTTTGATGCTTTATGTCCTGTATCATACAAATGCTGTAACACTAACAGTGTGGCTTCTTTGCAATGCTGTTTTGTATCTGAAGCAATTAATATATCATCTACATACAATAGCACTTGACTATGGGATGGTATTTTACAGGAACTCATTGAATAGCGTAGTGCCATTGTATATACATGTGGACTTTCTGAAAACCCTTGAGGGAGTCTAGTGTATGTGTATTTATGTCCTTTATAAGTGAAACCAAATAAGTGTTGTGAATCAGGATGTAGTGGTACTGAGAAAAAGGCATTACTCAGATCCACTACTGAAAAATACTTCTTGTCAGGGGACAAGGAATTTAACAAAAGGTGTGGATTAGGCACATCTGGTGCAGCATGTTGTACTATTTCATTTACTGGTCTTAAATCCTGCACCATGCGCCATTTCCCTGTATGTCCCTTCTGGACGGGGAATATAGGAGTATTGCAAGTGGCCTCAGGAGCCTCTCGCAATATTCCTGATGCCAACATATCCTGCACTACAGGGGCTATACCTTTCTCTGCTTCAGGTTTTAACGGGTATTGTCTAACTACCGGACGGTGTTCTGATTTCACAATTACTTTGTAAGGTGGAAACCCCTTTACCAGTCCTACATCAGTGGGGGAGGACGACCACAACCCTTCCGGGAGGCGATCTAGATCTGGACATGATCCCTCCTCCAGGGTTGGAAAAATTTGTCAGGTTGGGTCCTGCAAGTGTGTGGTGAGAGTGGTTTGAACTCTCCATCCCAAAGGAAACCGCCACACATTGTGTTTTTTGTCATAGCTCCAAAAGGAGCCAGGTACGGGTTGGTAGTTATTGTAACTGTGCATGGAATCTCGTAAGAACATCTCTACGTCCCTCCACTGCATCTGAGGTGGTTTTGATAGAGATACGTGTGGTGTTTCCCCTCTGAACACAGCCTGTTGTTTATTAGATAAGATGACTGAAGCAGCAGAAAAGCCAGTAGTGGAGTTAACATATATATGTTGTAAGGTGATACAAGTGTCTTGAAGGGCATGAAACGTTTTGTCATAGGCATAATCTGGTCCTAGGGTGCCTTTGTACCACATAGTGACGTGTAAGGCATCGTCAGGCATGAACTGGGTTTGTTTAGGGGACTGCTTTTCTCTAGTTTTTCTCAATATTTCACGTGTCTGTGCTGTCCCCCCCAGATCTAGGGACCAATAATACTGTGGAGCTGACATGCCATGTATCACGAAAGTTTGCTTTTCTACTATAGCCTTCATGCCAGTGGGTGTTGCAATCACACTAATACCCATTTGTATCATAAGATCCCTTCCTAACAGATTGACTGGACATGAAGGGCTTATTAGCACTTGGGCGTGACATTCTAACTCTGTTTCCTCATCTTTTATGCTAACTGGATTTGTCAATTGATGACTTTCAGCTTGGCCTCCTGCAGTTCGGATATTTATGGAGGACGAAGAAAAGGTGACCCTTGGAGGGCTAGTGGTTAACACTGTCCTACAGGCTCCTGTATCACATAGGCACTCATATATTTTCCCATTTATAATAAGCCTTCGTTTTGGTAGTTCTTCAAGTTGTTTTAGTGCTAGCAGCTGGTAAACTGCTTGCAAATCTATCTCTTCTGTCTCATCCTGTTTTTGCAGCTTATCTGGCTCTTTTGATAGTTCACAGGCTAATTGTCATTGATTCTCTGTGGAATTTGGGTTGTTTATAAACTTGGTTCTACATTGCCTAGCTAAGTGCCCAAGTTTTCCGCATGTCCAGCAAGTGTTATCTTGCTGTAATAAATTTCGCTGATTGCTCCTAAAAGCACCTCTCCCCCTTCCTCGGCCTCGTGACCTTCCTCTGAACCCTCCCCTCCCCGGAGGATTCATATGTATTATTGCAACAGTATCATTAGCAGCAAACACTGCGTCTGATTTCTGTTTTTGTGCTGTATGGGCGTGTTGGGCATATTCTAGGGCTTGCTGTACTGAACCAGTATTCTGATGTACCCAATGTTTATCTATGTATCTCTTCAGTTCAGGTTTTAGCCCTGTGATGAACGCACGTTTTAACTGTTGCTGATAAACTCCTCCATTTTCCTCATTATAAGGAATTCCTGAATTCCCTCTAAACACCACTCTCATCCTATCCATAAAATCCTCTGGCTCTTCTCCATCTTTTTGCTTGCATTGTGCAATTCTGCCATAATCTGCTCGTCTCATAAACACTGTCTCTATCCTTCCATGTAATTGCTCCATACTCTGTTGCAGAGCTTGTGAATTATGTGCAAGTGGTTGATTGTCTGGTCCATGACCAGTAAAGTCTCCTGCTACTCTTCCCCATTTATGATTGAACAGCTGTCTTAAACACTGGAACATTTCTCTACCATTCAGGTGGAAACTGCTCTGTAGTTCCAATATTGCTGTCCAAAATTCTGGTACCCCCTTCATCAACAGGAGGTATTCCTTTTAATGCTGCCGTTCTATCTTCAGCTGTCCATGGTCTATAGACTAACATTGTTTCAGGTCCTCCATCTGGCTCTCTATTAGGGTTTGCCACCTCCACTAGGGGGCATTGTAATTCTATTTCTTCCTCTTCACTATCAATATCAATGCCTTCATTTCGCGGATGCCATCGAATCTTAGCAGTAGCTAGATCGCGCACAGGGTATAACGTAGGATCTCTACTCCTAGTTATAATGGGGGAAGAAGGAAGAGCTGATGGCTTCTTTGGTATTGTGCCCATAGCTGATGGTTGTTTTATTTCCCTTCTATCTACGGGTTGCATAGGGGCAGGCAATAGTGGTGGTGTTGGTGGTCTATTTTCTCTATGTTTTATTTTGGCCACCGTCTCATCATCTAAAGTGATTAGAGCGGCTGCAGTTAATTTATCCTTTCTATCATCCTTTTTCTGCTTTCTACGTACATCTCTTAACTTACTTTGTTCCAACCAATTATCTGAATACTTATATTCTTTTTTCCTTTTCTCCAATTTTCCTTTCTTCAAGGTTTGTAACATTTCTAGTCTTAAATTTCCTTGTAATTTTAAGATATCTGGAGTGTGGAGTTTCCCTTCAAACCCATGTTTTTTTTCTCCACCTCTGATTACTTATTTGTCCTGAACCTGGTTTATATCCTTCCATAAACTTCTCATCTCCCTCTAGTTCAATCCTCTTACTCTGATTCTTTCCCATTTTTTTTCTTTCCCGTCTCCGCACTACACAGGTCCTGGGTGGAAATTCACTGGTACAAGATATATGGGAGGACACCAATACGGCCTTCTACTACACGCTGTTCGTGCAGCGGTATCGGTTTTCAGGGATGAAACCCGTCCTTGATCCTTCAATCACCAGTACTTCTTTCCCACCAGGCAAAATAAGAAATGGACTGACAGAAGCAACTCTAAGCCTCTTTAATAGTCTTAGTCCAGTCATTCACACAATACATGCATGTTCATATTTCGCTTAATTACGGCTAAGCCTAACCCCTTTTCTGCTTAATTACGGCTAAGCCTAACCCACGTCAATTGACCCGGTTATTTCGCTGAATAACCTTTGTTGTCTCACCTGTCCTGTGTGCCTGTGTTCCGCCACCGAGGTCCGTCAGACATCACCAGACGTCGAGCGCAGTTCTAACCACCGGCCTGATGACGAATTCACGTCACAGGTCTTTTCTGCACCCGTCTCCGAGTGGCTGCCGGCAGGCTTCAGTGTCGCTCCTCTCGGCGTGCTGGCGATGTCGTCAGGTGTCCTCGAATCCGGCTCGAAGGACCAAATTATATGTTGGAGAAAGCGTCAGGCTTTCCACTCCAACTCTGCACACAGGACCAAACTACAGTACAGTATATGTTGGAGAAAGCGACAGGCTTTCCACTCCAACTCTGTACACACCATTAATTACGAGACAACACACTTAGAGTTTTACTTGCACAAGGGTAACCACACTCTCTGCATGCTAGGCTACAAAGGAATGTGTTACAAAGGGTGGTTCCCCTTGGCACCTTTATTTATAGTCAATGGGGGGCAGGGGTCTTGGAGTGAGAACAAAGAAAAGACTGTGAGAGTAAGAAGAAGTTCTGGTTTTACTCAGGTGGACAACTATTTAAACACGTGCTCAGGATACGTGTAAACTAATATAATCTAAAGTATGAAGGTAAAGGAAAACAAAATAATGTATATACATATTTACACTCATTGCTGATTATACAGAAATGATAACAAATGATTACTAACAGTTTCTTCAACCTAACAATGGGTGTATCGAGACTAGTTGGTCATTATGGATAACTAAGTTGCACTAAAATTGGGTGAGCAGGCAAGGCATGTCACCCAGGTTGTGTGACAATTATTTTATATATATATGTATATATATATTCCCTCCACCACCCCTCCTTTACGGAGGACTGCTTTATTTTTAATATCCATTGCGAAAAAAAACACAAGAAAAAGAAAAAATATCTATATATATATACATATATATATATATATATATATATATATATATATATATATATATATATATATATATATATATATATGGGTGTGTCGAGACTAGATGGTCAGTATGGATAACTAAAGTGCACTAAAATTGGGTGAGCAGGCAAGGCATGTCACCCAGGTGTGTGACAATTATTTTATATAAATGTATATATATATATATATATATATATATATATATATATATATATATATATATATATATATATATATTCCATCCACCATCCCTCCTTTACGGAGAACTGCGTTATTTTTCTTTTCTATTGCTAATAAAAAAACTATATATATGTACATATATATATATATATATATGGGTGTATCGAGACTAGTTGGTCATTATGGATAACTAAGTTGCACTAAAATTGGGTGAGCAGGCAAGGCATGTCACCCAGGTTGTGTGACAATTATTTTATATATATATGTATATATATATTCCCTCCACCACCCCTCCTTTACGGAGGACTGCTTTATTTTTAATATCCATTGCGAAAAAAAAACACAAGAAAAAAAAAAAATTTCTATATATATACATATAAATATATATATATATATATATATATATATATATATGGGTGTGTCGAGACTAGATGGTCAGTATGGATAACTAAGGTGCACTAAAATTGGGTGAGCAGGCAAGGCATGTCACCCAGGTTGTGTGACAATTATTTTATGTAAATGTATATATATATATATATATTCCATCCACCATCCCTCCTTTACGGAGAACTGCGTTATTTTTCTTTTCTATTGCTAATAAAAAAACTATATATATATGTACATATATATATATATGGGTGTATCGAGACTAGTTGGTCATTATGGATAACTAAGTTGCACTAAAATTGGGTGAGCAGGCAAGGCATGTCACCCAAGTTGTGTGACAATTATTTTATATATATGTATATATATATTCCATCCACCATCCCTCCTTTATGGAGAACTGCGTTATTTTTATTGTCTATTGCAAAAAAAAAAACAAAAAAAAACTATATATATATACATATATATTTATGGGTGTATCGAGACTAGATGGTCATTATGAATAACTAAGGTGCACTAAAACTGGGTGAGCAGGCAAGGCATGTCACCCAGGTTGTGTGACAATTATTTTATATATATGTATATATATATTCCATCCACCATCCCTCCTTTATGGAGAACTGCGTTATTTTTATTGTCTATTGCAAAAAAAAAAACAAAAAAAACTATATATATATATACATATATATATATGGGTGTATCGAGACTAGAAGGTCATTATGCATAACTAAAGTGCACTAAAATTGGGTGAGCAGGAAAGGCATGTCACCCCAGTTGTGTGACAATTATTTTATATATATGTATATATATATATATATTCCCTCCACCACCCCTCCTCTACGGAGGACTGCTTTATTTTTATTTCCATTGCAAAAATAAAAAATTTTAAAACACAAAAAAAAAAAAAAAACGAAAATAATAATAATAAAAATAATTTTGAATGTGTATTCAAATAAGTTTGAATGTGTGTGAACTATATATAAATATATATATACACATGCATATACAGAAATATATACACACACACACATATATATATATACACACACACACACAGACACACACTCACATAAACACATACACACACTGTGTACAGTCTTATGCAAAGGTTTGGCACCCCTTGACAAATAACATCTTTTCAATTACAAAAGCAACAATATCAGTTAATACAGTCTCTTTAGGAACTGGGGGAAAAATACACAATATTTTCAGCAAACATTGATGAATAGTTACTTTTTATGCCATAAATTGAACAAAATTACAAAATAAAAACATTATTATGGCACTCTGCAAAAGTTTGGGCACCCTACGTAATCAGTACTTAGTAACACCTCCTCTGCCAGATATCACAGCTTACAAGCGCTTCTTATAGCCAGCTGAAAGGCTTTCAGTTCTTGTACTTGGGATTTTCTCACATTCTTCCTTGCAAAAGGCTTCTAGTTCTGTAATATTCTAATATATCAAGGGCTGTATTGTCAAATAGGAGATCGGCAGCATTCTCCCACCTGAGAAAACTGTACTACAATGCCCTTGATAGTGTGTAGAAACACACTCGTCAGCTCTAGTCCTCCTGTAACAACGCAAAAGGACTGGCAACCCTCAGGTATTTATGCGTGCGATTGTATGATAAATTCACCCTGACAGTCTCACACTTCTCTTGGTACCAACAGGTCTCATGGAATATATAAAAGGCAACTGCAACAATTATACTCGGCACTAAACATCGAGGCACGGAAATGCAGCAGAGCTTGTGTATTTCTCAGGATGCATTCTAGTAAAATGCCCGGAAAATGAGCTAAAGACATATTTCAAGGGGCACTATATAAAACCGATGGAAATTTTACTGATTAAATAAAAGGAAAAGCATCGTTTGAAAAATCACAAATGTTTCTAAGATTCAATGCATCGCTTTTTGACCACATCATAGCGATGAACACATCATTGTTCCTGACAATGTCCTAATACAGAAATAAAACTTTATGTTGGTAAACTCAAAAAGCCTTCAGCTGTCACACTGGCTAACGATCTCAAACGATTATAAAGCAGCATTTTGAAAAGCGCTGTTTTAAAATAACAGATACAACACTTACCTTGTCTTCTGGCCAAATGCTTTTCACGGCTTGGCACTCCAACGGTGCTGAAACGAAATTTGTATTTCCTCCTACCTCGTTGGCCCTTCAGTTCTTCTTTTCTCCCTTTGGATGTTTTTTTCCTTCTTCTTTGGATATTGTTTTTTATTTTTGTTTGTTTTTTTTTACTTTGCATGTTTTTCCTTCTTCGGATATTATTTTTTTGGCTTATTTTTTTAGACGATGTTTTTTCGTCTTCTTTAAAAATTGATTTTTTTCGTCTTCTTTAAATATTGTTTTTTTTTTTCATCCTTTTGATGTTGTTTTACGGAACAAGAGCCGTACAGTGCTACTCTATCAGGAGGTAGCGCCAACTGAACGCCTTGAAGCAGTACCCAGCTCTTTTATAGGGAGCGTCAACCCGAAGTCAAGTTCTAGAACGTTGCACTCACTTTTCATTGGTTTCCCAGCTATGCTGTCAGAATAATGTTTGCTGATTGGTCGAAAATTTTAAAACGTACCCGAGTACTGTAAAAAAAACTCAAGATCTTGCTACCCTACGGAGCACCCATAAGGTGATTTTTTTTATACGTTATATGCAGCTATTTGTAGCAGGCCGTAATTAGACTAATCCACCCTTTGTCAATAAAGCCAACAAGAGAACAGGTTGCCCAAAGTTTGCTCAGGTACACGCCACAGCACAACCTTAAAAACACATCCAGCACAAATCACACTAGTGAATGACACAGCAAATCACAGCAATAAAAAAGACCCCTATGGGCAATCCAGCACCCAGACTACAGGTGCCAAAAGGCCCAGCCTGCCTAATAATGAACCCAAAATATACATACAACAAAGAAAAAGACACAAACAAAAAAGAAAATAAAACTAGCCAGCTGCTCCCACTAAACCCCGCTCCCGAGGCCACTAAGCCGGCTGGCTTGATAATACACGATACAACCTCAGATAAAACATATTAAAGCAACACCAGGGAGGTTTACAACCTGATCCTTAAAATTATCGACCCGTAATTCCACCTTGAAAACCCCTAAAGAACAGTAGTTTACCCCATGACTCACTGCCCCATTCAAACAAAAAAAAAACAGGTTTTTGGGGTAACCTTTAGGTCAGCTCTTCAAAACCAGGTATGAGGACTCTTCAGCTAATCAGTCCTCTAATTAGAAATCTAATTAGGGAGTTGCAGCGAAAACCTGCATACACACCGGCCCTTTGCGGATAAGATTGTTCACCCCTGAAACAAGCAAACAGAAAGGCTGCTACACTGCAAATTCAATATGCCCGCCGATGCTCCACCAAATCTATCAGGACCCTGCCTGTCTTTCCCGTGCCTGCTCCTTTGCCAATATGCCCTACCATCGGAACATGCACAGCCATCTCGCCCCGGCTATGCCTCCAGTCCGAACTGCAGTTCCTATACCTGCCTATAATTGCCTGGCTACAATCCATCCCCCAAAATGAAATTGATGACCCAACGATCACAGCTAAGAATTCTATCCCCAAACCACTGGTCTTCCTCCCCAACCGAACGATCATTCACTGACCGTGGTAACTTATAAGGGTTGGTATGATGACCAGTGGTGGACCTCACCGAACGTTTAACTGGTCTCTACACCTCGGGGGGGACATAACCTCC
>NW_026043672.1:0-27926 GCF_023856365.1 Brienomyrus brachyistius
ATACAGAAACTTCGGCTCAACCCACCAAACTGAGAGAGATTCTCTCATGGTAGAACAAGGGAATTACAACCACCCCCTAAAGTGATCTGATTGGCTGGGGACTTGAGAACCAAGGTCAGCAATGCCCCTAAAATTAACCATTGACCGAAATTAGTCAGTCTTCAGAAACATGCCATCACCTGGTCTGGATACTTAAGGAAGGGCTTCAGAAGTAGTCGGGGAGTCACTCTGTAATCAGAGCTCCCGCAGAGAACTGGGTGAAAGTCTATCTGTAGTCAGATACTTTCCACAGAACTTTGTTCACTCTCAGCTGAGGAATGTGAATACATGATATGAAGACAACTGGATCACAACTGGATCACGGGGGAATCATAAGCAGGGAAGAACACACAGGCAAACAGCAGCAGCAACATTAAAGGCAGGACTGAGAAGCACATTTATACAAGGCTAAGCAGGGAGCAAACTAGAGGCACCTGAAATGAGTAACACAAGGGCAGGAAGGAGAGGTAAAACAAACGCGGAACAGGCATGGCACGTTATACCACACTAGGGAGGAAACGGGAGGTTCAGGAGGGCAGGGTGTGGCAGGGATCCGTTTCAAAATTTAATTTTGGCTTGTACAAACCTTGGTAAAAGCTGCAAAAGATCGATCAACCACTTTCTGAGCTATTGTCTTAACAAACAAAGCATCTGTTGGGGTGGCGGTGTCTGGGGAATACCATGTGTAATACACCTTGTGAAGATTTATATGTAAAACAAAATATTTTTTGATTCTATCACACATATAGAAATTATCCATCCATCCATTTTCCAAACCGCTTATCCTATTGGGTCGCGGGGGGTCCGGAGCCTATCCCAGAATCAATGGGCACGAGGCAGGGAACAACCCAGGATGGGGGGCCAGCCCATCGCAGGGCACACTCACACACCATCCACTCACACACACACACCTACGGGCAATTCAGCAACTCCAATTAGCCCCAGCATGTTTTTGGACTGTGGGGGGAAACCGGAGTACCCAGAGGAAACCCCACAACGACATGGGGAGAACATGCAAACTCCACACACATGTGACCCAGGCGGAGACACGAACCCGGGTCCCAGAGGTGTGAGGCGACAGTGCTAACCACTGCACCACCATGCCGCCCCTTATAGAAATTATTCTAGGTTTAAATAGTAATTTAGCTGAGTAACTAGGCTGAAATTCTAGATAGTTGCAATTTTAAGAATTATTACTATTATTCACAGCTTTTAAGCATGCAGTTGGATGACGGATGGATGGATATTCAGCCACCAGAAATGCCAATTGTTGTTAAGAGGATCAAAGTCTGCAAAGTAGTATGCAGGGTTTAAGGCCAGAACACAGCATACTCTCCGACAGAAAGCATAAAGTTCACTGGGGGAATTTCTGTGGCCACTGCCTGAACAGCATGTGTGGAGAATGTTTATGAGGGTCGAGCCATGCAGAGCTGCTGGCCCTGGCATGTAATGATGAATCACAAATCAGTTAAAAATCGGTGCAAATGCATGAAGATTTAAACCGGCTGATGTGGAAAATGAATCACTATTGTAGGAGTACTTCACAGTACTTTAACAGAAAAACTGGTGTAATATTACATTTGATTTCACAATGTGAGTTTGACGTCAGATGTCACTGCGTATCACGTCGACATCGTACGTCAGTTTTTGGTTTTGAGCGAACGCGAGATGATGAATGAATTTGAAACTGAGGACGGCACAGTGGTTAGTGCTGGCTTCGGTCCAGGGCCCTTTCTGTGTGGAGTTCGCATGCTCTCCCCGTTTTCGCCGGGGACTCCAGGTTCCTCCCACGGTCCAAAAGCATGCAGGATAGGTTGACTGGTGAGTCTAAATTGGCCCTGTAGTTGTGTGAGTGTGTGCGACCTGCGGTGTGTAGGTGACTGCCTGGGCTTGGTTCCTGTCTGCGCCCCTTGTTCCCGGGATAGGCTCCGGTCTCCCCCGCGATCTCAGTTGGGATTAAGTGGTTTCAGAAAATGGATGGATGGACGCACCGCCCGATCTTCAATTGGCGGTGTGGCAGCATATTAGCTTTCCGGTAATCACAAACGAGGAGGAAACAGCGAGAAAAGCACAGACAAGACATAAACTGCATGCAAACATTGTAATAGACTGATAACATACACAAACAGGTCCACTGGCACCACCGTGAGCTGAGTGAAGATTATTAAAAGGGCAAAGCACGCTAAAAAGCTGCACATGCAAACCTTAGCTTATTTATTTGATTTATTTTTTTTTATTTACTTATTTTGATTTGGGATTTTTTTCAACAGTATTTTATTCAAATTCAGTTGCACTGTTCACAACAGTGTCAACAGTTCAGAAAGATAAATATAAGAATATTTTTGAATATATTTGTCTGCAGCTCATTCTGCAAAAAATGAGAAAATTGTATCGTGAACTCAGAATCGTGAATCGTATCAAATGGTGAGTTGAATGTATCGTTACATCCCTAGTTCTTACAGTAGTACTATGGTATGGTGGAGCCACATGACAGGAAGGCAGTACATTGCGAAGTCTGTTAAGAACATCATTCGCACTGAACTGCCCTCCATTGACCAGCTGTACTTTAACTGCCACAGTAACAAGGTTCAGTCTATAATCCAGGACTCTGACCACCATCCACAAACACTGACTAGCAGATTCATGAACAGCTTCATTCGCCAAACAATTCAAACCTGCAGCTTTTGCATCCCCTGTAACAGTCATTTCCACGGCAGCTGCACTGTACAGCTGTTACTGCACTTTATCCACCACTGACCACGTATCATCCAGTTTTGTCCTGCTTTGTATCGCACTGTTTCTGCACCATGTTGTCTTGTACTCCCTTGTGTTGTTATGCACCATCTGTGTTGTTCTGAGCAGTGCCATGATGCAATATTACAAAAAGATCTTGAGGAAATGCAGAGTTCTGGAGGAGATTCTCACAGATCATGGCATGTGTTTATACTGAAGAAACTGTACAAATTGCTAGACATAAAACACAGGACTGGCAACTGTGGTACGTTTTAACACCTTGATAAAAAACTTAAAATCCATAGTAAGTAGGACAACCTCATAGAACCTTTACTAGTCATTGTTCAGAAGATTAACACGGATTAAAAACCATTACTATGAAAGCACGCTAATCAGTTAAGTTGATTATGTGGAGAGAGAGAAAAAAAACTGTCTTTGAAAAAGATCAACCATAGAACGAAGCTGCAGCATTGACACCCCCTAGTGGTGATTTGAAGATAGTTCTGTCTGTAGCAGCTAAGCAGTAGATTTGGCGTCAGGTGCCATGACAAACTCAGTGCTGCTCGGTTTGAACGGCAGAAGCACAAAAATAAAGGGGGCATCTACTGCACGCCCCCCACCCTTGAAAATGGTACAAATTATCATGCAACAGTTTTCTTAAGTAAGTCTTTTTGGGCGTCTGCAGAAACCTCCACGATGCGATTGCCCTGATTAAGAAGTGCGCAGCGGATACAATTTGGGATGCATCGTTCATCCGATTTATTAATATATAATTATTAGTATGTCTATATTATTTTAGAAACGTTACTTGACGAATATTTTTCATTGAGATTGATTCCCCGTTTAAAATTTTGGTGACACTTCATATTTTTTAAGAGAGACAGACAATTTGACGCATGCAATTTGCAGAAATATGTTGTGCCGCTATAAAGTACACAGGCAGCATGACAAACATAAGTACTCACTGAAGCCACGACATACGCCCGGCTGGCCCCAGCGGTACCCCTAAGAAGAAGGCTTTTTTCACAACCCACGACCATCACGAGGGCAAAAAAAACTGAATAGCCTAGAATTTAGTTAATTACAAGGCACATATTTATTGGAGCAAGAGCTCTAACATAAAACTACCTTGTAATTATAAAGTATTATGGCTGTGAACAATGTACAAACAGGCACAGAAAGTAAAATACTCCAAAAATGCAAAGAACCTAAATATTTTTGTTTCCACCGATTCACTCTTGATGTGTTAGGAGTCACAGTTCAGTAGCCTATTCTTCAGTATCTGCATTTAAGACCACCAACTGCTCTTTCTCCTCCTTCGCTCGTCGGCTCAGAGTATTGGACTTGGTAAGTAATGTTGCCCTTTTGGTTCCAGCAGCACTCTCTGCTTCCTCTGCCATGTGCTCAGCATCCTTTTGTAAACTCTCACATACACTTTCCAGTGAGACTCTCTTCCTCTTGAGTTCCTCAAGTTTTCTTTTTTGCTTTTCGCTCATCTTTCACCTTTGGTCAGAGGCGCTTTGGTTGCTCCCCCACACACTCTGACATGGTCGCATATAAGCCTCTGTGCAACAACTGTTTCCTCTGATAAGTTGCAGGTCTCCACCTCTATTCGTTCCACTTCGGCTTGCCCATAGGACAGCAGCAGCAAGTTCTTGCAGAACATCCAGAGGTCAGGATAAGGCCCACTAACTTTTTGATGTAAAAAGACATCAACTTTGGATGGTGCTGAAGGAATGAAGGATATAAAATCCAAGCCTTTTGCCTCATTGTGCAGGTGATTATCAGACTGCTGGGATATTGCATCACCTGTAATTACATTAATTACAGTAGATTAGATGCAGATCAACAATGTCAATACACAGAATCACATGTAGAATAGGAAAGTGATTTATAACCCAATTTTCCTATGATACCATAAATGTGCAATCATTTTAATTTAATCTTGAGATATCTCTAGGCTCATCAAAGAAAATATAACTGGGCTGATGCTTCTTTTCAAACACCAAGAGTCGGTCTTCTAAATACTGCTAAAATCTACGTGTTAACACTATTCAGTTCAGGGACGGATTATGGGTTGTGTGGGCCCCTGGGTAAAACGTTCGCGAGGCCCCCCCCCACCACCACCACCTGCACCACCACCACAACCACCACAAGTCAAGGGCCCTTGGCAGCCAAACACCCTCCCTATAGGGTCAGGGGACCTTGTAGGCAGAGGATCAAAGAATGTAGGCCCTCTAAAATAGACAAACGAAAATACATTGCTGATAAGCGTTGCAAATTGTTTTGGGCTTGGGGCCCACGGGCCCCCTGCACCCCAAGGGCCCCTGGGCAGCGGCCCCGCTAACCCGGTTTGTAATCCGTCCCTGATTCAGTTAGATGTGAAAAAAGAAAAGCATAATTTAAAAATAATATTCTGAACTATCCTATTCTTATCCTATGATTTACCAGCAGATATCCTGCCTGCCAACCGATTCTCCTGCGCAAACTTCTGCATGAGATTTCTCCTTTTCTGCTGGCAGTTATCTGGCTGGTGTGCATTTTGTTTGGGTCCAAGCACGTCATCTCATGTACAATCGAGTACTTCAGAGGGCATTTATCCAAGGCCTTTTTGCACATTTTTGAGAGCACAATCTGGCAATTTTTTTTAATCTGAAGGACACCAAGGTCACTTCCACTGCCTTTGGCTCCTGACTGTCTCTGACAAAAAGATGGTTTGTCAAATTTCCAGAATCTTTCTGCACACTCAGCCCAAGGTTAACACTACCTCAGCTGTACATATCAAACCAGCTCAAACTCCATGTTATTCACATATTTTTTACTTCACAATTGTTTGATACATTTGTATGTAAAGATACCAGTGAATTCACAGAAGTCCCACCTTGATGACAGCCATTCCTATATCCACCTCCTTTGGACTGAGCCAGAGTTTTTGCCTGTACAACAGCTGTACATGTTGCTACACAACACTTAAACATTCTATTTCCTCAATGAACTATTTTTTTTGCAGCAAAAGCCATGAAGCAGCAATAAAATCTTTAAAATATGCTTACCAATAAATATGGTTCTCCCATTTAAACACATGTAAAGATAAACCATGGATATTTAAAAATCATGGGTTCGTTAATGAGTTTAAATGTTATTGAATGGCTTACCTTAAACTTCTCCAGTAAGTCTTCAGCGGTGGAGTGGCTCATGTACTGTGATCCCAGAACCAGGACTGCACTCGAGAGCCATTCTCATAATTCACCCAATACCTGACATGCACATCCAGTTGTTTTCTTTTGATGGTCCTGTTCATACTTACGTCAAACATGACAACGAAGCTCCCTTTTAATATATGGAGCGAGTCCAAATCGCGCAAGAAAAGCGGTTTTATCTTTACCACAAGTGACCCTGCGAGTCAGGGAACATCACCCTGGAGACGGTGTGAATGTCATCATTGGACGTATAGGAGTGATGTCGGCAAACCGTTTGCAAAGCCCATAGCACTTCTGCTTTCAGTGTGGGTTGAGGAGGATGTACTGAAGGCATTATTTGTCATGGGATCCGGAGACACTGCCAAAACGGGTGTAGGCCTATCTTTAGAGGTTGTACTTATCTCCACTGAATAAACATAAATCTGGGCTTATTCTATACTGAACAAAAATATAAACGCAACACTCTTGTTTCTGCTCCCATTTTTCATGAGATGGACTTAAAGACCTACAATTCATTCCAGATACACAATATTACCATTTCTCTCAAACATTTCTCACAAATCAGTCTAAATGTGTGATAGTGAGCACTTCTGCTTTGCTGAGATAATCCATCCCACCTCACAGGTGTGCCACATCAAGATGCTGATCTGACATCATGGGTAGTGCACAGGTGTACCTTATACTGCCCACAATAAAAGGCCACCCTGGAATGTGCAGTTTTTTGCTTTATTGGGGGTCTGGGGACTCAGAACCGGTCAGTATCTGGTGTGACCACCATTTGCCTCATGCAATGCAACACATCTTCTTCGCATAGAGTTTATCAGATTGTCAATTGTGGCCTGTGGAATGTTGGTCCACTCCTCTTCAATGGCTGTGCGAAGTTGTTGGATATTAGTGGGAACTGGTACACGCTGTCGTATACGCCGGTCAAGCACATCCCAAACAAGAGCAGCTGACCTGAGAAATAAGAAATAAGCTAAGCTGGAAACCTGGACCCTCCGACCAAGAATGCGTGAAGTACCCTCAGAAGGTCTACTAGAAGATGTACGTAGAAGACTACTACAGATCAGCTGATCTACACCACAGCAACAGTGATCCTTGAGCTGGAGCCGGACCGTCTTTGAAGACTCCGTAAATCTCCGTATAATAATATATATCTACGGGAACGAGAAAGGAGAAAGCAGAGAACAAGAACAAGATTTGTAAATGTAAGATTTGAAGGACCCCCGGCATGAAAAATAGAATAGTTCTCGTCATTAGTGAACATGTGTCTCGTCATTGTGTATCATGGACAGTAAGAGGGGGATCAATAGAGTGTTGTTATTATAACGTCTAAAAAGTCTGTCGATAAATCAATAAGAAAATAAATGAAGTCGTTTTCGCGAACACGCGAACAGGGGCCGGACCGACTGTAGGGGGCGTGGCCAGAGACAGCCATAGCTGTCAAGTCTCCCGTTTTGGCCGGGAAACTACCGTATTTTACTTCTCTTTCCCGCCGTCCTCCCGTATTAGTATTTTCCCGTAAATCTCCCTTATATTATATAGTTGCTGGATAGTGTAGTGGTAAGATCGCCGCCTTTCACACGGGAGACCGGGGTTCGAATCCCGGTTGTGGCCAAAAATATATTTTATATATTTTATATATTTATATTTATATTTATATTATATTTTATATAATTTATATTATTTTATATTTCCTGTCTTAAAATGTAAGGGATACTGGAGCCTCCCGTTTTGGCCGGGAAACTACCGTATTTTACTTCTCTTTCCCGCCGTCCTCCCGTATTAGTATTTTCCCGTAAATCTCCCTTATATTATATAGTTGCTGGATAGTGTAGTGGTAAGATCGCCGCCTTTCACACGGGAGACCGGGGTTCGAATCCCGGTTGTGGCCAAAAATATATTTTATATATTTTATATATTTATATTTATATTTATATTATATTTTATATAATTTATATTATTTTATATTTCCTGTCTTAAAATGTAAGGGATACTGGAGCCTCCCGTTTTGGCCGGGAAACTACCGTATTTTACTTCTCTTTCCCGCCGTCCTCCCGTATTATTTTCCCGTAAATCTCCCTTATAATATATATATATATATTATATTATATAGTTGCTGGATAGTGTAGTGGTAAGATCGCCGCCTTTCACACGGGAGACCGGGGTTCGAATCCCGGTTGTGGCCAGAAACAACTGCTATCACAACTAGAGATTGATGAGGTACAACACGATTGCTACGACAAGGGGGAGCCAGGACGACAGGTCAGGGGGGAGATATCATCATCCCCACATTCCGAGATTGGGTACCAAGCCCCATATATATTAGTAGGCTGAATACAAGAGAGACTAGTAGGCTGAATACAAGAGCAGCTGACCTGAGAAATAAGAAATAAGCTAAGCTGGACCAAGAATGCGTGAAGTACCCTCAGAAGGTCTACTAGAAGATGTACGTAGAAGACTACTACAGATCAGCTGATCTACACCACAGCAACAGTGATCCTGGAGCCGGACCGTCTTTGAAGACTCCGTAAATCTCCGTATAATAATATATATCTACGGGAACGAGAAAGATAAAAATAATAATAATAATAAAATAATTTAATAATAAGAGAAAAATAAGAGAATAGTTCTGTATCATGGACAGTAATCAATAGAGTGTTGTTATTATAACGTCTAAGTCTGTCGATAAATCAATAAGAAAATAAATGAAGTCGTTTTCGCGAACACGCGAACAGGGGCCGGACCGACTGTAGGGGGCGTGGCCAGAGACAGCCATAGCTGTCAAGTCTCCCGTTTTGGCCGGGAAACTACCGTATTTTACTTCTCTTTCCCGCCGTCCTCCCGTATTAGTATTTTCCCGTAAATCTCCCTTATATTATATAGTTGCTGGATAGTGTAGTGGTAAGATCGCCGCCTTTCACACGGGAGACCGGGGTTCGAATCCCGGTTGTGGCCAAAAATATATTTTATATATTTTATATATTTATATTTATATTTATATTATATTTTATATAATTTATATTATTTTATATTTCCTGTCTTAAAATGTAAGGGATACTGGAGCCTCCCGTTTTGGCCGGGAAACTACCGTATTTTACTTCTCTTTCCCGCCGTCCTCCCGTATTAGTATTTTCCCGTAAATCTCCCTTATATTATATAGTTGCTGGATAGTGTAGTGGTAAGATCGCCGCCTTTCACACGGGAGACCGGGGTTCGAATCCCGGTTGTGGCCAAAAATATATTTTATATATTTTATATATTTATATTTATATTTAAAAGCCTGAGGCGACAGTGGCAAGGAAACTCCCTCTAGCAGGAAGAAACCTTGAGTGGAACCTAGACTCAGAAGGGGACCCCATCCTCCTCTGGGCGACCAAGGAGCATGAAACTGCATTTACATTGACATTCATTAGAGTTCATATAGTTATAAAGTCCCAGTTGGTTTCATGTAGTTATATCCAGGAGTCCAGGTGCGGGTTCACACGGTGTAGTCGGCTCGGTATCAGCTCGAAAAAGAGAAGATGGAGAAGAGTTATTGCCCTACACCTAACCGGCAGGACTAAAGCAACTATGACAGCCTGCCTAAAAGAGTGACCTGGAAGGAAGCACAGGCATGAGGGTTTACAGAGGTTTTGGCGTCAAGCCACCTCCCATCCACAGCTTAAGTGATCGGCGAGAGTGGCAGGACGACAGCACCAATCCCCCCTTTCCCCTTCAATCTCAAATAACTATGAACCTCCAGATTTCCCATTCACCTTAGAAAAGAAGATTTAACTATCCAAAAGACTGGCGAAAGAGGTACATCTTAAGCCTTGACTTAAAAGCAGAGATTGTGTCTGAGTTCCGAACACTAATAGGAAGTTTATTCCATAGCTGTGGTGCTTTATGAGCAAATGCTCTTCCCCCAAAGGTAATGTTCTTTATTCTGGGTACGGATAGAATACCTCCATCTCGTCATCTAAGTGTATGATTCGGAACGCAAATGAGGTCACTCACATACTGCGGTGCAAGACCATTTACAGCTTTATAGGTTAAGAGCAGTGTTTTGTAGTCAACACGAAATCTAACTGGCAGCCAGTGCAGTGAAGATAAAATTGGGGTAATATGATTATATGTTTTAGTTTAACTATTGCTAGTAGCGGTTCAATCAATGCTGGGAGCATCGCTGAATAATTTTGATGGAACAGGTTCTAGCATACAAGTAGATGAATTTGAAGATAAAATTAAGTACATCAGTTCTGACTGGTTAACCAATATTCAATATTCAAAATGTTCTGTTTAATTGAGCATATTTTTGGTCAAAAAGTTTCATAAAGTCGTCACTGGAAAATAACCAGTGGTCTGGTTATTAGTCAGCTTGGACACCATAGTAAATAGGAATCTAGGATTATTTTTGTTTATTTCAATTAGTTCTGATAGATACTAGATGATTTGGCGGCACTAAGAGCCTTTTTGTAGCTACCCATAGCCTCTTTCCATGCTAGTTCGAACACCACTAGTTTAGTATGATGCCACTTACATTCTGTAAGGACATAAAACTTATAGGTCCTGCAGGCCCCAACTCTGATCAGCCTGCATCAGTCTATTTCAGAGCTCCGCTGGCCCAGGCAAGACTGGACTCAACTCGTCAAACCACCCCTTTTAAGGAAGGCAAAGGCCTGCCGGCTCCTGAGAGACTGGATAGGAATAACTGGAGCAGCACAGAAAAAGCAAGACCTTTCACCCCCGGAGTGACCAGAGTTCCACAATCAATCCACAGCAACAACAGCTGTCAGCCTCCAGACACAGACACCTTTTCCACTATAAACAGGATAACTCAGCACACATAGATGTTAGGGACAAATACACGCATGTTTGGTCTCGTTTGAATAGGCATGAGACGAGGAGTATTATACTCTCAGATTTAAGGCAGTATAGCTTTTCCTAAGAGAAATACAGAAACTTCGGCTCAACCCACCAAACTGAGAGAGATTCTCTCATGGTAGAACAAGGGAATTACAACCACCCCCTAAAGTGATCTGATTGGCTGGGGACTTGAGAACCAAGGTCAGCAATGCCCCTAAAATTAACCATTGACCGAAATTAGTCAGTCTTCAGAAACATGCCATCACCTGGTCTGGATACTTAAGGAAGGGCTTCAGAAGTAGTCGGGGAGTCACTCTGTAATCAGAGCTCCCGCAGAGAACTGGGTGAAAGTCTATCTGTAGTCAGATACTTTCCACAGAACTTTGTTCACTCTCAGCTGAGGAATGTGAATACATGATATGAAGACAACTGGATCACAACTGGATCACGGGGGAATCATAAGCAGGGAAGAACACACAGGCAAACAGCAGCAGCAACATTAAAGGCAGGACTGAGAAGCACATTTATACAAGGCTAAGCAGGGAGCAAACTAGAGGCACCTGAAATGAGTAACACAAGGGCAGGAAGGAGAGGTAAAACAAACGCGGAACAGGCATGGCACGTTATACCACACTAGGGAGGAAACGGGAGGTTCAGGAGGGCAGGGTGTGGCAGGGATCCGTTTCAAAATTTAATTTTGGCTTGTACAAACCTTGGTAAAAGCTGCAAAAGATCGATCAACCACTTTCTGAGCTATTGTCTTAACAAACAAAGCATCTGTTGGGGTGGCGGTGTCTGGGGAATACCATGTGTAATACACCTTGTGAAGATTTATATGTAAAACAAAATATTTTTTGATTCTATCACACATATAGAAATTATCCATCCATCCATTTTCCAAACCGCTTATCCTATTGGGTCGCGGGGGGTCCGGAGCCTATCCCAGAATCAATGGGCACGAGGCAGGGAACAACCCAGGATGGGGGGCCAGCCCATCGCAGGGCACACTCACACACCATCCACTCACACACACACACCTACGGGCAATTCAGCAACTCCAATTAGCCCCAGCATGTTTTTGGACTGTGGGGGGAAACCGGAGTACCCAGAGGAAACCCCACAACGACATGGGGAGAACATGCAAACTCCACACACATGTGACCCAGGCGGAGACACGAACCCGGGTCCCAGAGGTGTGAGGCGACAGTGCTAACCACTGCACCACCATGCCGCCCCTTATAGAAATTATTCTAGGTTTAAATAGTAATTTAGCTGAGTAACTAGGCTGAAATTCTAGATAGTTGCAATTTTAAGAATTATTACTATTATTCACAGCTTTTAAGCATGCAGTTGGATGACGGATGGATGGATATTCAGCCACCAGAAATGCCAATTGTTGTTAAGAGGATCAAAGTCTGCAAAGTAGTATGCAGGGTTTAAGGCCAGAACACAGCATACTCTCCGACAGAAAGCATAAAGTTCACTGGGGGAATTTCTGTGGCCACTGCCTGAACAGCATGTGTGGAGAATGTTTATGAGGGTCGAGCCATGCAGAGCTGCTGGCCCTGGCATGTAATGATGAATCACAAATCAGTTAAAAATCGGTGCAAATGCATGAAGATTTAAACCGGCTGATGTGGAAAATGAATCACTATTGTAGGAGTACTTCACAGTACTTTAACAGAAAAACTGGTGTAATATTACATTTGATTTCACAATGTGAGTTTGACGTCAGATGTCACTGCGTATCACGTCGACATCGTACGTCAGTTTTTGGTTTTGAGCGAACGCGAGATGATGAATGAATTTGAAACTGAGGACGGCACAGTGGTTAGTGCTGGCTTCGGTCCAGGGCCCTTTCTGTGTGGAGTTCGCATGCTCTCCCCGTTTTCGCCGGGGACTCCAGGTTCCTCCCACGGTCCAAAAGCATGCAGGATAGGTTGACTGGTGAGTCTAAATTGGCCCTGTAGTTGTGTGAGTGTGTGCGACCTGCGGTGTGTAGGTGACTGCCTGGGCTTGGTTCCTGTCTGCGCCCCTTGTTCCCGGGATAGGCTCCGGTCTCCCCCGCGATCTCAGTTGGGATTAAGTGGTTTCAGAAAATGGATGGATGGACGCACCGCCCGATCTTCAATTGGCGGTGTGGCAGCATATTAGCTTTCCGGTAATCACAAACGAGGAGGAAACAGCGAGAAAAGCACAGACAAGACATAAACTGCATGCAAACATTGTAATAGACTGATAACATACACAAACAGGTCCACTGGCACCACCGTGAGCTGAGTGAAGATTATTAAAAGGGCAAAGCACGCTAAAAAGCTGCACATGCAAACCTTAGCTTATTTATTTGATTTATTTTTTTTTATTTACTTATTTTGATTTGGGATTTTTTTCAACAGTATTTTATTCAAATTCAGTTGCACTGTTCACAACAGTGTCAACAGTTCAGAAAGATAAATATAAGAATATTTTTGAATATATTTGTCTGCAGCTCATTCTGCAAAAAATGAGAAAATTGTATCGTGAACTCAGAATCGTGAATCGTATCAAATGGTGAGTTGAATGTATCGTTACATCCCTAGTTCTTACAGTAGTACTATGGTATGGTGGAGCCACATGACAGGAAGGCAGTACATTGCGAAGTCTGTTAAGAACATCATTCGCACTGAACTGCCCTCCATTGACCAGCTGTACTTTAACTGCCACAGTAACAAGGTTCAGTCTATAATCCAGGACTCTGACCACCATCCACAAACACTGACTAGCAGATTCATGAACAGCTTCATTCGCCAAACAATTCAAACCTGCAGCTTTTGCATCCCCTGTAACAGTCATTTCCACGGCAGCTGCACTGTACAGCTGTTACTGCACTTTATCCACCACTGACCACGTATCATCCAGTTTTGTCCTGCTTTGTATCGCACTGTTTCTGCACCATGTTGTCTTGTACTCCCTTGTGTTGTTATGCACCATCTGTGTTGTTCTGAGCAGTGCCATGATGCAATATTACAAAAAGATCTTGAGGAAATGCAGAGTTCTGGAGGAGATTCTCACAGATCATGGCATGTGTTTATACTGAAGAAACTGTACAAATTGCTAGACATAAAACACAGGACTGGCAACTGTGGTACGTTTTAACACCTTGATAAAAAACTTAAAATCCATAGTAAGTAGGACAACCTCATAGAACCTTTACTAGTCATTGTTCAGAAGATTAACACGGATTAAAAACCATTACTATGAAAGCACGCTAATCAGTTAAGTTGATTATGTGGAGAGAGAGAAAAAAAACTGTCTTTGAAAAAGATCAACCATAGAACGAAGCTGCAGCATTGACACCCCCTAGTGGTGATTTGAAGATAGTTCTGTCTGTAGCAGCTAAGCAGTAGATTTGGCGTCAGGTGCCATGACAAACTCAGTGCTGCTCGGTTTGAACGGCAGAAGCACAAAAATAAAGGGGGCATCTACTGCACGCCCCCCACCCTTGAAAATGGTACAAATTATCATGCAACAGTTTTCTTAAGTAAGTCTTTTTGGGCGTCTGCAGAAACCTCCACGATGCGATTGCCCTGATTAAGAAGTGCGCAGCGGATACAATTTGGGATGCATCGTTCATCCGATTTATTAATATATAATTATTAGTATGTCTATATTATTTTAGAAACGTTACTTGACGAATATTTTTCATTGAGATTGATTCCCCGTTTAAAATTTTGGTGACACTTCATATTTTTTAAGAGAGACAGACAATTTGACGCATGCAATTTGCAGAAATATGTTGTGCCGCTATAAAGTACACAGGCAGCATGACAAACATAAGTACTCACTGAAGCCACGACATACGCCCGGCTGGCCCCAGCGGTACCCCTAAGAAGAAGGCTTTTTTCACAACCCACGACCATCACGAGGGCAAAAAAAACTGAATAGCCTAGAATTTAGTTAATTACAAGGCACATATTTATTGGAGCAAGAGCTCTAACATAAAACTACCTTGTAATTATAAAGTATTATGGCTGTGAACAATGTACAAACAGGCACAGAAAGTAAAATACTCCAAAAATGCAAAGAACCTAAATATTTTTGTTTCCACCGATTCACTCTTGATGTGTTAGGAGTCACAGTTCAGTAGCCTATTCTTCAGTATCTGCATTTAAGACCACCAACTGCTCTTTCTCCTCCTTCGCTCGTCGGCTCAGAGTATTGGACTTGGTAAGTAATGTTGCCCTTTTGGTTCCAGCAGCACTCTCTGCTTCCTCTGCCATGTGCTCAGCATCCTTTTGTAAACTCTCACATACACTTTCCAGTGAGACTCTCTTCCTCTTGAGTTCCTCAAGTTTTCTTTTTTGCTTTTCGCTCATCTTTCACCTTTGGTCAGAGGCGCTTTGGTTGCTCCCCCACACACTCTGACATGGTCGCATATAAGCCTCTGTGCAACAACTGTTTCCTCTGATAAGTTGCAGGTCTCCACCTCTATTCGTTCCACTTCGGCTTGCCCATAGGACAGCAGCAGCAAGTTCTTGCAGAACATCCAGAGGTCAGGATAAGGCCCACTAACTTTTTGATGTAAAAAGACATCAACTTTGGATGGTGCTGAAGGAATGAAGGATATAAAATCCAAGCCTTTTGCCTCATTGTGCAGGTGATTATCAGACTGCTGGGATATTGCATCACCTGTAATTACATTAATTACAGTAGATTAGATGCAGATCAACAATGTCAATACACAGAATCACATGTAGAATAGGAAAGTGATTTATAACCCAATTTTCCTATGATACCATAAATGTGCAATCATTTTAATTTAATCTTGAGATATCTCTAGGCTCATCAAAGAAAATATAACTGGGCTGATGCTTCTTTTCAAACACCAAGAGTCGGTCTTCTAAATACTGCTAAAATCTACGTGTTAACACTATTCAGTTCAGGGACGGATTATGGGTTGTGTGGGCCCCTGGGTAAAACGTTCGCGAGGCCCCCCCCCACCACCACCACCTGCACCACCACCACAACCACCACAAGTCAAGGGCCCTTGGCAGCCAAACACCCTCCCTATAGGGTCAGGGGACCTTGTAGGCAGAGGATCAAAGAATGTAGGCCCTCTAAAATAGACAAACGAAAATACATTGCTGATAAGCGTTGCAAATTGTTTTGGGCTTGGGGCCCACGGGCCCCCTGCACCCCAAGGGCCCCTGGGCAGCGGCCCCGCTAACCCGGTTTGTAATCCGTCCCTGATTCAGTTAGATGTGAAAAAAGAAAAGCATAATTTAAAAATAATATTCTGAACTATCCTATTCTTATCCTATGATTTACCAGCAGATATCCTGCCTGCCAACCGATTCTCCTGCGCAAACTTCTGCATGAGATTTCTCCTTTTCTGCTGGCAGTTATCTGGCTGGTGTGCATTTTGTTTGGGTCCAAGCACGTCATCTCATGTACAATCGAGTACTTCAGAGGGCATTTATCCAAGGCCTTTTTGCACATTTTTGAGAGCACAATCTGGCAATTTTTTTTAATCTGAAGGACACCAAGGTCACTTCCACTGCCTTTGGCTCCTGACTGTCTCTGACAAAAAGATGGTTTGTCAAATTTCCAGAATCTTTCTGCACACTCAGCCCAAGGTTAACACTACCTCAGCTGTACATATCAAACCAGCTCAAACTCCATGTTATTCACATATTTTTTACTTCACAATTGTTTGATACATTTGTATGTAAAGATACCAGTGAATTCACAGAAGTCCCACCTTGATGACAGCCATTCCTATATCCACCTCCTTTGGACTGAGCCAGAGTTTTTGCCTGTACAACAGCTGTACATGTTGCTACACAACACTTAAACATTCTATTTCCTCAATGAACTATTTTTTTTGCAGCAAAAGCCATGAAGCAGCAATAAAATCTTTAAAATATGCTTACCAATAAATATGGTTCTCCCATTTAAACACATGTAAAGATAAACCATGGATATTTAAAAATCATGGGTTCGTTAATGAGTTTAAATGTTATTGAATGGCTTACCTTAAACTTCTCCAGTAAGTCTTCAGCGGTGGAGTGGCTCATGTACTGTGATCCCAGAACCAGGACTGCACTCGAGAGCCATTCTCATAATTCACCCAATACCTGACATGCACATCCAGTTGTTTTCTTTTGATGGTCCTGTTCATACTTACGTCAAACATGACAACGAAGCTCCCTTTTAATATATGGAGCGAGTCCAAATCGCGCAAGAAAAGCGGTTTTATCTTTACCACAAGTGACCCTGCGAGTCAGGGAACATCACCCTGGAGACGGTGTGAATGTCATCATTGGACGTATAGGAGTGATGTCGGCAAACCGTTTGCAAAGCCCATAGCACTTCTGCTTTCAGTGTGGGTTGAGGAGGATGTACTGAAGGCATTATTTGTCATGGGATCCGGAGACACTGCCAAAACGGGTGTAGGCCTATCTTTAGAGGTTGTACTTATCTCCACTGAATAAACATAAATCTGGGCTTATTCTATACTGAACAAAAATATAAACGCAACACTCTTGTTTCTGCTCCCATTTTTCATGAGATGGACTTAAAGACCTACAATTCATTCCAGATACACAATATTACCATTTCTCTCAAACATTTCTCACAAATCAGTCTAAATGTGTGATAGTGAGCACTTCTGCTTTGCTGAGATAATCCATCCCACCTCACAGGTGTGCCACATCAAGATGCTGATCTGACATCATGGGTAGTGCACAGGTGTACCTTATACTGCCCACAATAAAAGGCCACCCTGGAATGTGCAGTTTTTTGCTTTATTGGGGGTCTGGGGACTCAGAACCGGTCAGTATCTGGTGTGACCACCATTTGCCTCATGCAATGCAACACATCTTCTTCGCATAGAGTTTATCAGATTGTCAATTGTGGCCTGTGGAATGTTGGTCCACTCCTCTTCAATGGCTGTGCGAAGTTGTTGGATATTAGTGGGAACTGGTACACGCTGTCGTATACGCCGGTCAAGCACATCCCAAACAAGAGCAGCTGACCTGAGAAATAAGAAATAAGCTAAGCTGGAAACCTGGACCCTCCGACCAAGAATGCGTGAAGTACCCTCAGAAGGTCTACTAGAAGATGTACGTAGAAGACTACTACAGATCAGCTGATCTACACCACAGCAACAGTGATCCTTGAGCTGGAGCCGGACCGTCTTTGAAGACTCCGTAAATCTCCGTATAATAATATATATCTACGGGAACGAGAAAGGAGAAAGCAGAGAACAAGAACAAGATTTGTAAATGTAAGATTTGAAGGACCCCCGGCATGAAAAATAGAATAGTTCTCGTCATTAGTGAACATGTGTCTCGTCATTGTGTATCATGGACAGTACAATCAATAAGAAAATAAATGAAGTCGTTTTCGCGAACACGCGAACAGGGGCCGGACCGACTGTAGGGGGCGTGGCCAGAGACAGCCATAGCTGTCAAGTCTCCCGTTTTGGCCGGGAAACTACCGTATTTTACTTCTCTTTCCCGCCGTCCTCCCGTATTAGTATTTTCCCGTAAATCTCCCTTATATTATATAGTTGCTGGATAGTGTAGTGGTAAGATCGCCGCCTTTCACACGGGAGACCGGGGTTCGAATCCCGGTTGTGGCCAAAAATATATTTTATATATTTTATATATTTATATTTATATTTATATTATATTTTATATAATTTATATTATTTTATATTTCCTGTCTTAAAATGTAAGGGATACTGGAGCCTCCCGTTTTGGCCGGGAAACTACCGTATTTTACTTCTCTTTCCCGCCGTCCTCCCGTATTAGTATTTTCCCGTAAATCTCCCTTATATTATATAGTTGCTGGATAGTGTAGTGGTAAGATCGCCGCCTTTCACACGGGAGACCGGGGTTCGAATCCCGGTTGTGGCCAAAAATATATTTTATATATTTTATATATTTATATTTATATTTAAAAGCCTGAGGCGACAGTGGCAAGGAAACTCCCTCTAGCAGGAAGAAACCTTGAGTGGAACCTAGACTCAGAAGGGGACCCCATCCTCCTCTGGGCGACCAAGGAGCATGAAACTGCATTTACATTGACATTCATTAGAGTTCATATAGTTATAAAGTCCCAGTTGGTTTCATGTAGTTATATCCAGGAGTCCAGGTGCGGGTTCACACGGTGTAGTCGGCTCGGTATCAGCTCGAAAAAGAGAAGATGGAGAAGAGTTATTGCCCTACACCTAACCGGCAGGACTAAAGCAACTATGACAGCCTGCCTAAAAGAGTGACCTGGAAGGAAGCACAGGCATGAGGGTTTACAGAGGTTTTGGCGTCAAGCCACCTCCCATCCACAGCTTAAGTGATCGGCGAGAGTGGCAGGACGACAGCACCAATCCCCCCTTTCCCCTTCAATCTCAAATAACTATGAACCTCCAGATTTCCCATTCACCTTAGAAAAGAAGATTTAACTATCCAAAAGACTGGCGAAAGAGGTACATCTTAAGCCTTGACTTAAAAGCAGAGATTGTGTCTGAGTTCCGAACACTAATAGGAAGTTTATTCCATAGCTGTGGTGCTTTATGAGCAAATGCTCTTCCCCCAAAGGTAATGTTCTTTATTCTGGGTACGGATAGAATACCTCCATCTCGTCATCTAAGTGTATGATTCGGAACGCAAATGAGGTCACTCACATACTGCGGTGCAAGACCATTTACAGCTTTATAGGTTAAGAGCAGTGTTTTGTAGTCAACACGAAATCTAACTGGCAGCCAGTGCAGTGAAGATAAAATTGGGGTAATATGATTATATGTTTTAGTTTAACTATTGCTAGTAGCGGTTCAATCAATGCTGGGAGCATCGCTGAATAATTTTGATGGAACAGGTTCTAGCATACAAGTAGATGAATTTGAAGATAAAATTAAGTACATCAGTTCTGACTGGTTAACCAATATTCAATATTCAAAATGTTCTGTTTAATTGAGCATATTTTTGGTCAAAAAGTTTCATAAAGTCGTCACTGGAAAATAACCAGTGGTCTGGTTATTAGTCAGCTTGGACACCATAGTAAATAGGAATCTAGGATTATTTTTGTTTATTTCAATTAGTTCTGATAGATACTAGATGATTTGGCGGCACTAAGAGCCTTTTTGTAGCTACCCATAGCCTCTTTCCATGCTAGTTCGAACACCACTAGTTTAGTATGATGCCACTTACATTCTGTAAGGACATAAAACTTATAGGTCCTGCAGGCCCCAACTCTGATCAGCCTGCATCAGTCTATTTCAGAGCTCCGCTGGCCCAGGCAAGACTGGACTCAACTCGTCAAACCACCCCTTTTAAGGAAGGCAAAGGCCTGCCGGCTCCTGAGAGACTGGATAGGAATAACTGGAGCAGCACAGAAAAAGCAAGACCTTTCACCCCCGGAGTGACCAGAGTTCCACAATCAATCCACAGCAACAACAGCTGTCAGCCTCCAGACACAGACACCTTTTCCACTATAAACAGGATAACTCAGCACACATAGATGTTAGGGACAAATACACGCATGTTTGGTCTCGTTTGAATAGGCATGAGACGAGGAGTATTATACTCTCAGATTTAAGGCAGTATAGCTTTTCCTAAGAGAAATACAGAAACTTCGGCTCAACCCACCAAACTGAGAGAGATTCTCTCATGGTAGAACAAGGGAATTACAACCACCCCCTAAAGTGATCTGATTGGCTGGGGACTTGAGAACCAAGGTCAGCAATGCCCCTAAAATTAACCATTGACCGAAATTAGTCAGTCTTCAGAAACATGCCATCACCTGGTCTGGATACTTAAGGAAGGGCTTCAGAAGTAGTCGGGGAGTCACTCTGTAATCAGAGCTCCCGCAGAGAACTGGGTGAAAGTCTATCTGTAGTCAGATACTTTCCACAGAACTTTGTTCACTCTCAGCTGAGGAATGTGAATACATGATATGAAGACAACTGGATCACAACTGGATCACGGGGGAATCATAAGCAGGGAAGAACACACAGGCAAACAGCAGCAGCAACATTAAAGGCAGGACTGAGAAGCACATTTATACAAGGCTAAGCAGGGAGCAAACTAGAGGCACCTGAAATGAGTAACACAAGGGCAGGAAGGAGAGGTAAAACAAACGCGGAACAGGCATGGCACGTTATACCACACTAGGGAGGAAACGGGAGGTTCAGGAGGGCAGGGTGTGGCAGGGATCCGTTTCAAAATTTAATTTTGGCTTGTACAAACCTTGGTAAAAGCTGCAAAAGATCGATCAACCACTTTCTGAGCTATTGTCTTAACAAACAAAGCATCTGTTGGGGTGGCGGTGTCTGGGGAATACCATGTGTAATACACCTTGTGAAGATTTATATGTAAAACAAAATATTTTTTGATTCTATCACACATATAGAAATTATCCATCCATCCATTTTCCAAACCGCTTATCCTATTGGGTCGCGGGGGGTCCGGAGCCTATCCCAGAATCAATGGGCACGAGGCAGGGAACAACCCAGGATGGGGGGCCAGCCCATCGCAGGGCACACTCACACACCATCCACTCACACACACACACCTACGGGCAATTCAGCAACTCCAATTAGCCCCAGCATGTTTTTGGACTGTGGGGGGAAACCGGAGTACCCAGAGGAAACCCCACAACGACATGGGGAGAACATGCAAACTCCACACACATGTGACCCAGGCGGAGACACGAACCCGGGTCCCAGAGGTGTGAGGCGACAGTGCTAACCACTGCACCACCATGCCGCCCCTTATAGAAATTATTCTAGGTTTAAATAGTAATTTAGCTGAGTAACTAGGCTGAAATTCTAGATAGTTGCAATTTTAAGAATTATTACTATTATTCACAGCTTTTAAGCATGCAGTTGGATGACGGATGGATGGATATTCAGCCACCAGAAATGCCAATTGTTGTTAAGAGGATCAAAGTCTGCAAAGTAGTATGCAGGGTTTAAGGCCAGAACACAGCATACTCTCCGACAGAAAGCATAAAGTTCACTGGGGGAATTTCTGTGGCCACTGCCTGAACAGCATGTGTGGAGAATGTTTATGAGGGTCGAGCCATGCAGAGCTGCTGGCCCTGGCATGTAATGATGAATCACAAATCAGTTAAAAATCGGTGCAAATGCATGAAGATTTAAACCGGCTGATGTGGAAAATGAATCACTATTGTAGGAGTACTTCACAGTACTTTAACAGAAAAACTGGTGTAATATTACATTTGATTTCACAATGTGAGTTTGACGTCAGATGTCACTGCGTATCACGTCGACATCGTACGTCAGTTTTTGGTTTTGAGCGAACGCGAGATGATGAATGAATTTGAAACTGAGGACGGCACAGTGGTTAGTGCTGGCTTCGGTCCAGGGCCCTTTCTGTGTGGAGTTCGCATGCTCTCCCCGTTTTCGCCGGGGACTCCAGGTTCCTCCCACGGTCCAAAAGCATGCAGGATAGGTTGACTGGTGAGTCTAAATTGGCCCTGTAGTTGTGTGAGTGTGTGCGACCTGCGGTGTGTAGGTGACTGCCTGGGCTTGGTTCCTGTCTGCGCCCCTTGTTCCCGGGATAGGCTCCGGTCTCCCCCGCGATCTCAGTTGGGATTAAGTGGTTTCAGAAAATGGATGGATGGACGCACCGCCCGATCTTCAATTGGCGGTGTGGCAGCATATTAGCTTTCCGGTAATCACAAACGAGGAGGAAACAGCGAGAAAAGCACAGACAAGACATAAACTGCATGCAAACATTGTAATAGACTGATAACATACACAAACAGGTCCACTGGCACCACCGTGAGCTGAGTGAAGATTATTAAAAGGGCAAAGCACGCTAAAAAGCTGCACATGCAAACCTTAGCTTATTTATTTGATTTATTTTTTTTTATTTACTTATTTTGATTTGGGATTTTTTTCAACAGTATTTTATTCAAATTCAGTTGCACTGTTCACAACAGTGTCAACAGTTCAGAAAGATAAATATAAGAATATTTTTGAATATATTTGTCTGCAGCTCATTCTGCAAAAAATGAGAAAATTGTATCGTGAACTCAGAATCGTGAATCGTATCAAATGGTGAGTTGAATGTATCGTTACATCCCTAGTTCTTACAGTAGTACTATGGTATGGTGGAGCCACATGACAGGAAGGCAGTACATTGCGAAGTCTGTTAAGAACATCATTCGCACTGAACTGCCCTCCATTGACCAGCTGTACTTTAACTGCCACAGTAACAAGGTTCAGTCTATAATCCAGGACTCTGACCACCATCCACAAACACTGACTAGCAGATTCATGAACAGCTTCATTCGCCAAACAATTCAAACCTGCAGCTTTTGCATCCCCTGTAACAGTCATTTCCACGGCAGCTGCACTGTACAGCTGTTACTGCACTTTATCCACCACTGACCACGTATCATCCAGTTTTGTCCTGCTTTGTATCGCACTGTTTCTGCACCATGTTGTCTTGTACTCCCTTGTGTTGTTATGCACCATCTGTGTTGTTCTGAGCAGTGCCATGATGCAATATTACAAAAAGATCTTGAGGAAATGCAGAGTTCTGGAGGAGATTCTCACAGATCATGGCATGTGTTTATACTGAAGAAACTGTACAAATTGCTAGACATAAAACACAGGACTGGCAACTGTGGTACGTTTTAACACCTTGATAAAAAACTTAAAATCCATAGTAAGTAGGACAACCTCATAGAACCTTTACTAGTCATTGTTCAGAAGATTAACACGGATTAAAAACCATTACTATGAAAGCACGCTAATCAGTTAAGTTGATTATGTGGAGAGAGAGAAAAAAAACTGTCTTTGAAAAAGATCAACCATAGAACGAAGCTGCAGCATTGACACCCCCTAGTGGTGATTTGAAGATAGTTCTGTCTGTAGCAGCTAAGCAGTAGATTTGGCGTCAGGTGCCATGACAAACTCAGTGCTGCTCGGTTTGAACGGCAGAAGCACAAAAATAAAGGGGGCATCTACTGCACGCCCCCCACCCTTGAAAATGGTACAAATTATCATGCAACAGTTTTCTTAAGTAAGTCTTTTTGGGCGTCTGCAGAAACCTCCACGATGCGATTGCCCTGATTAAGAAGTGCGCAGCGGATACAATTTGGGATGCATCGTTCATCCGATTTATTAATATATAATTATTAGTATGTCTATATTATTTTAGAAACGTTACTTGACGAATATTTTTCATTGAGATTGATTCCCCGTTTAAAATTTTGGTGACACTTCATATTTTTTAAGAGAGACAGACAATTTGACGCATGCAATTTGCAGAAATATGTTGTGCCGCTATAAAGTACACAGGCAGCATGACAAACATAAGTACTCACTGAAGCCACGACATACGCCCGGCTGGCCCCAGCGGTACCCCTAAGAAGAAGGCTTTTTTCACAACCCACGACCATCACGAGGGCAAAAAAAACTGAATAGCCTAGAATTTAGTTAATTACAAGGCACATATTTATTGGAGCAAGAGCTCTAACATAAAACTACCTTGTAATTATAAAGTATTATGGCTGTGAACAATGTACAAACAGGCACAGAAAGTAAAATACTCCAAAAATGCAAAGAACCTAAATATTTTTGTTTCCACCGATTCACTCTTGATGTGTTAGGAGTCACAGTTCAGTAGCCTATTCTTCAGTATCTGCATTTAAGACCACCAACTGCTCTTTCTCCTCCTTCGCTCGTCGGCTCAGAGTATTGGACTTGGTAAGTAATGTTGCCCTTTTGGTTCCAGCAGCACTCTCTGCTTCCTCTGCCATGTGCTCAGCATCCTTTTGTAAACTCTCACATACACTTTCCAGTGAGACTCTCTTCCTCTTGAGTTCCTCAAGTTTTCTTTTTTGCTTTTCGCTCATCTTTCACCTTTGGTCAGAGGCGCTTTGGTTGCTCCCCCACACACTCTGACATGGTCGCATATAAGCCTCTGTGCAACAACTGTTTCCTCTGATAAGTTGCAGGTCTCCACCTCTATTCGTTCCACTTCGGCTTGCCCATAGGACAGCAGCAGCAAGTTCTTGCAGAACATCCAGAGGTCAGGATAAGGCCCACTAACTTTTTGATGTAAAAAGACATCAACTTTGGATGGTGCTGAAGGAATGAAGGATATAAAATCCAAGCCTTTTGCCTCATTGTGCAGGTGATTATCAGACTGCTGGGATATTGCATCACCTGTAATTACATTAATTACAGTAGATTAGATGCAGATCAACAATGTCAATACACAGAATCACATGTAGAATAGGAAAGTGATTTATAACCCAATTTTCCTATGATACCATAAATGTGCAATCATTTTAATTTAATCTTGAGATATCTCTAGGCTCATCAAAGAAAATATAACTGGGCTGATGCTTCTTTTCAAACACCAAGAGTCGGTCTTCTAAATACTGCTAAAATCTACGTGTTAACACTATTCAGTTCAGGGACGGATTATGGGTTGTGTGGGCCCCTGGGTAAAACGTTCGCGAGGCCCCCCCCCACCACCACCACCTGCACCACCACCACAACCACCACAAGTCAAGGGCCCTTGGCAGCCAAACACCCTCCCTATAGGGTCAGGGGACCTTGTAGGCAGAGGATCAAAGAATGTAGGCCCTCTAAAATAGACAAACGAAAATACATTGCTGATAAGCGTTGCAAATTGTTTTGGGCTTGGGGCCCACGGGCCCCCTGCACCCCAAGGGCCCCTGGGCAGCGGCCCCGCTAACCCGGTTTGTAATCCGTCCCTGATTCAGTTAGATGTGAAAAAAGAAAAGCATAATTTAAAAATAATATTCTGAACTATCCTATTCTTATCCTATGATTTACCAGCAGATATCCTGCCTGCCAACCGATTCTCCTGCGCAAACTTCTGCATGAGATTTCTCCTTTTCTGCTGGCAGTTATCTGGCTGGTGTGCATTTTGTTTGGGTCCAAGCACGTCATCTCATGTACAATCGAGTACTTCAGAGGGCATTTATCCAAGGCCTTTTTGCACATTTTTGAGAGCACAATCTGGCAATTTTTTTTAATCTGAAGGACACCAAGGTCACTTCCACTGCCTTTGGCTCCTGACTGTCTCTGACAAAAAGATGGTTTGTCAAATTTCCAGAATCTTTCTGCACACTCAGCCCAAGGTTAACACTACCTCAGCTGTACATATCAAACCAGCTCAAACTCCATGTTATTCACATATTTTTTACTTCACAATTGTTTGATACATTTGTATGTAAAGATACCAGTGAATTCACAGAAGTCCCACCTTGATGACAGCCATTCCTATATCCACCTCCTTTGGACTGAGCCAGAGTTTTTGCCTGTACAACAGCTGTACATGTTGCTACACAACACTTAAACATTCTATTTCCTCAATGAACTATTTTTTTTGCAGCAAAAGCCATGAAGCAGCAATAAAATCTTTAAAATATGCTTACCAATAAATATGGTTCTCCCATTTAAACACATGTAAAGATAAACCATGGATATTTAAAAATCATGGGTTCGTTAATGAGTTTAAATGTTATTGAATGGCTTACCTTAAACTTCTCCAGTAAGTCTTCAGCGGTGGAGTGGCTCATGTACTGTGATCCCAGAACCAGGACTGCACTCGAGAGCCATTCTCATAATTCACCCAATACCTGACATGCACATCCAGTTGTTTTCTTTTGATGGTCCTGTTCATACTTACGTCAAACATGACAACGAAGCTCCCTTTTAATATATGGAGCGAGTCCAAATCGCGCAAGAAAAGCGGTTTTATCTTTACCACAAGTGACCCTGCGAGTCAGGGAACATCACCCTGGAGACGGTGTGAATGTCATCATTGGACGTATAGGAGTGATGTCGGCAAACCGTTTGCAAAGCCCATAGCACTTCTGCTTTCAGTGTGGGTTGAGGAGGATGTACTGAAGGCATTATTTGTCATGGGATCCGGAGACACTGCCAAAACGGGTGTAGGCCTATCTTTAGAGGTTGTACTTATCTCCACTGAATAAACATAAATCTGGGCTTATTCTATACTGAACAAAAATATAAACGCAACACTCTTGTTTCTGCTCCCATTTTTCATGAGATGGACTTAAAGACCTACAATTCATTCCAGATACACAATATTACCATTTCTCTCAAACATTTCTCACAAATCAGTCTAAATGTGTGATAGTGAGCACTTCTGCTTTGCTGAGATAATCCATCCCACCTCACAGGTGTGCCACATCAAGATGCTGATCTGACATCATGGGTAGTGCACAGGTGTACCTTATACTGCCCACAATAAAAGGCCACCCTGGAATGTGCAGTTTTTTGCTTTATTGGGGGTCTGGGGACTCAGAACCGGTCAGTATCTGGTGTGACCACCATTTGCCTCATGCAATGCAACACATCTTCTTCGCATAGAGTTTATCAGATTGTCAATTGTGGCCTGTGGAATGTTGGTCCACTCCTCTTCAATGGCTGTGCGAAGTTGTTGGATATTAGTGGGAACTGGTACACGCTGTCGTATACGCCGGTCAAGCACATCCCAAACAAGAGCAGCTGACCTGAGAAATAAGAAATAAGCTAAGCTGGAAACCTGGACCCTCCGACCAAGAATGCGTGAAGTACCCTCAGAAGGTCTACTAGAAGATGTACGTAGAAGACTACTACAGATCAGCTGATCTACACCACAGCAACAGTGATCCTTGAGCTGGAGCCGGACCGTCTTTGAAGACTCCGTAAATCTCCGTATAATAATATATATCTACGGGAACGAGAAAGGAGAAAGCAGAGAACAAGAACAAGATTTGTAAATGTAAGATTTGAAGGACCCCCGGCATGAAAAATAGAATAGTTCTCGTCATTAGTGAACATGTGTCTCGTCATTGTGTATCATGGACAGTAAGAGGGGGATCAATAGAGTGTTGTTATTATAACGTCTAAAAAGTCTGTCGATAAATCAATAAGAAAATAAATGAAGTCGTTTTCGCGAACACGCGAACAGGGGCCGGACCGACTGTAGGGGGCGTGGCCAGAGACAGCCATAGCTGTCAAGTCTCCCGTTTTGGCCGGGAAACTACCGTATTTTACTTCTCTTTCCCGCCGTCCTCCCGTATTAGTATTTTCCCGTAAATCTCCCT
>NW_026043673.1:0-27861 GCF_023856365.1 Brienomyrus brachyistius
CCTACCTTTGTTAGGCGCGGCATCTGTGTCTTGCAGCTGTTCCCTTGGATAAAGATGTTAATTGTCATGCTTACAGCATCTCGATCTCCGGCGTTTGTGAAGTTGGGATTGATGCTGTCCTGTGTTTTTTTTTTCCTTCCACACTTAAGCTCTGCTTGTTACTGCCCCATAGCGGAGCGCAAGTGAAACGGACTACCGGAGATTTGCACTGTTTTTCTGTTAGTGTGTATAATCAAAATATGACTCAGTTTGGCCAGTTAGAAAAATATGATAATAGAAAAGTATTCTTTTCCTCTCACTTTTTTTTCTTGATTTAATTACCGACTTCACGTACTTACACTGTGTCCCGTTGCACGATGTAATATTGCGAAACTATGATTTTGTGGCAGTGTTTTGTAAAGGAATTTTCCGTTTAATCATCGTCTTAGTATAAAGCTATATGGTTGTTCTGGTATCAGTGGACGTACATTATGTATTTTTTCTTCTCTTGAGCACCATGGTCATGACATGAAGCTCAGTCATTGATTACTCGCAAATGTTAGTAGTCATCCGCTGTTTATCTTGAAGATGTAAAAGTAGTGCGCGTACATCTCCTCGTTAGTATAGTGGTGAGTATCCCCGCCTGTCACGCGGGAGACCGGGGTTCGATTCCCCGACGGGGAGAGTCTGCATCTTTTTGCCTCGGTCTCAAAAGGCACCAAGCTAGAACCGGCCCCGTGTTAGTGGAAACGGGGCTTGTGACTTGTACTCATGCATAATATTCTGCGGGTCGCTCAGCAGCGCAGCATATGAAACTAGACTCGGATTGTAAGTGTGTGGTTTTGATAATTGATGTATGGATGGATGGATCCTTAATAAGAGATATAAACAATAAGGTCCAGTCGCCAACTAATCATGTAAAATACGTCATAAACTCATGGTTGTTAAACCCAGAATAAAAATGAAGACGTATAACTAGGAAAGTCAACTTGCACATTTCAATTTTGGTTCGATATAATCACGTTGTCCTTAACCCTCCAGTGCAGGAGGGGACGGTAATGCGCATCGAATGTTTCCGAACCTGTGTGTGATACAACCGAGGAAGAGCCGATGACTTCGGGGGAGGAGGGGCAGGCGACTCGGAAGAAAAAGCAGCAGAACCCAATGCAGCCTGTAGCCCATTCAAAGGCCTACTGTTGGACCTCTGCTTATTTTGCAATACGTCTTTAGTACGGACTGAAAAATGTCCGATTTCGATGAGTTTGAGAAGCAGTTAAGCGAAAATCGGCAAGGTAAGTTTGGCTTTGAAGATCGGTGTATGCTCCCTGTTTTAGGGTAATAAAGTGGCCGGCGTGTCCTAGCGCCGAGGATGGTGCGGAGGGCACTTCTGCTGGTTCCGAAAAGAAAAGCGCGGCTGGGAAATCGGTGCCTTTTATCCGAGCGCTCGCCGATTCTGAAACCTGCCCGATTCTTCTTCTCCCAGCTGCCGCAGGATCCCCGAAAACTGACCGCTTTGGTAAATCAGTGACATTCTTTGCTTGGCATTGTTATAGAGATCGCTAGGCCTGCATCCATCAGTGCCCGGCGTACATAACATGGACATTTCAATGAAACGTTATTGGGGTGCACTCGATGTGAAAGCCTGCGGTTTTATTTATTTAATTATTTACCATTATACACTTGGATCATAAATTGTGACCCGCGTATTTTCATTCGCAGTAACACACTATGCATGGATGTTTGTTGCAAGCGTTATATTTTCAAGATCACGTTTAAAGTTTTATGCAAATAAAAACGACCGCGACCACTTGATTTAAAGTCCGCACTTAATAACAGTGTTAGTTACTTGGTTTTTAAATACTACGACGAGTTTTCTATATAATGATATGATTTTGTCTCTTTCCGATGCACAATAGCCTTTCCCTTGGGTCCGAAATGCTGGCCCTGTCATCCGTACAGAATAAGTCTTTCTCACACGATCGCCGTTTCTTCATGATGTATAGACTCTAAAAATCAGCCGCGTTCCCTGGAATCATAACAACTGCTTTTAGGTCGTTATTGCAAAGTCTTGCACCTGTATCTACCTTTACAGCGGATAGCAGTAACTAACAATGATGTACAGTTATATAACAATACACATATAACTTCATTAAAGTGCAGAGAATCCAGTAAACTGAATAAACTTAAGCCATACTAACGCAACTGAAATATACAACATGCGTTACAACGGAGTCGAAAGTAGGATTGATTTATGTACCTATCAAATGGCAATCTTGTCATATCAGCTCCTTATCACTAAATCACTAAAATGTCATTCGAAACGACCTGATTCGGCTAGACGAGCACTAAGTGCCGCCGTGTTTGATAAACTAGCAGTTCCAGTCATTCATATCTGCGCTCTGACTATGCCTGCGATTGCGGTAATTGGTTATTACCGATTTACGTAAGATGCATTGGCCGCTCCGTGTCTGTACTTTTGCAGCGGTGCATTACCGTAACGCTGTTATAACTGATGCATGAAGCTGATTCCTCGAGCAGCACCTGCGTTTAAATGCTTCACTGAAAACTGCACCTTCAGGGATTTATTTAAGCTTCTATATGAAGGACCTGCTGGGATAGAAAGGTGATATTTTATTGCTAGTTTAATAAAGTGCTGTCTGTCAGATTGAAACGATATTAATTACCCATCCATCGTCCAACCAGTTATCTTAGTCAGGCTCCCCTGGAGCCTATTCCAGGCAAATTCCCCATACAGAGAGCAGAGGCAAAATTCAGGCCTCCAGACTCGGAGGCGTGAGGCAACTGTACTCACCACTGTGCTCCTATATCATTAATTAGTCTGGTTATGTTTTTATTGTTTCACAACAGACTGACATTCAAGGGGATGTCCTTGTGCCCTTGAAATTATTAGCCATTGAGAGATGGGTGTGTTTGTTTCAGGAGGGTGTGATTGAATATGTGAATTGAATGGAGGTGCTTCATTCTGGTGAGGAAACTGGGGAGTTAGACCCCGTACCACATCTTGGTCTCCGTAAGTGACTTTTAAGGCATAGCGCTGGGTCAGTCAGCATCCAGCACCCCAGGGAAGTTGGTAATATGATTACTCTGTGACTCATGGGCTTCAAACCCACAACCATCCGGACACACATTCATAATCCCTCTGAGTTACACATCTTGGATTTATCGAAATGGATGGTAGGGGGGCAGTCATGTCGCTCCGCCCACCGTCTCACTGGTACCACGGTGTCGTCCCCCAGAGCGGGAGAAGGAGCGACACAAGAAGCGTAGCCGCAGCCGGTCTCTGAGCCGTGGCGAGAAGCACCGCCGCTGGAGCAAGGACTCCAGGGGGCGGAGTCACGAGAAGCGCAGCAGCAGCCGCGACCGCAAGGGTCGTGACCGACGGAGCAGCTCACGCGAGCACAAGAAGCACAGGTACCCCCCCTCACGGTCCCGGTTACAGGCACTGAAGCTGATATCTAGCATGGTTTGAGGCCTCTTAACAAGTTTCTTTCACAATCAACCAATTGGTTTCTTCGTGGTGGGAAGGGGGACTGTACCCATATTAAATTTTAACTGGCGTATATAAGTAGCCCCCGCCATAGCGATGGGACCTCAAAGCCAGCCTAAAAAGTGGCGCATGGTCACACCCTCATGACCTTAAACTGCCTGCGATCCAAAGTTAAATGTAAACATTCTGCCATCTGTTTGTTTTTGCCAGATTCTGAGTGTTTACACTGTATTGTTTGGGGAAAACAACCTTCTGTTTTGTGTTTGGGCAGCTACTCTCCTCGGAGAAGCCGTAAGAAAAGGACATACAAGTACTGGGATGTTCCCCCTCCGGGATTCGAGCACATCACCCCCATGCAGTACAAGGCAATGCAAGGTTTGGATGCGACGCTTCCATGTGTGCTAGTTCAGTATTGCAAGGTTATGGTATATTGGTTGCAATGAAAGCATTTATTCTGGAGTGCCCTCCTCCCCCCTGCTGGTCAAAGAGGGAATAACACTTGGGATGATTTCAGACAGTGTGAAGAGAGCTTAAACCTAGGGGTTAGAAGCAAATGAAGGCGACGATCCGGATGTTCTGGCCGTCCCTGGTTGGGGTCTTGAAGCCCTTTCTCCTCCCCACAGCTGCAGGGCAGATCCCCACGATAGCTTTACTGGCAACATCCACCACCAGCGGCGTGGCAGTGACGCCCACCCAGGTGCCGATGGTCGGCAGCCAGATGACCCGGCAGGCCAGGCGGCTTTATGTCGGCAACATCCCCTTCGGCCTGACGGAGGTGAGTCCAGGCAAAGTCCCGCGTTGCCTTCTGTCATGCATACTGGTGTCATGTGTAGCTCAGTGAGTTAGGACACTGAGCCGGTCACAAGAAGGTTGTTGGTTCAAATCCCTTGGGCAGCAGAGTGATTTCACCATTGGGCCCCCGAGCGCAGCCCTTAAGCACTATTTGCTCTAGGAACTGTCTGGTCCTGCTTCTTCAATGAAATGTATGTTGCTTTGGATGAAAGTGTCCGCAAAATAAATAGATAAATGTACTAGACTTGTCAGTCATTTTTTTTCTCGTTTGCCTGTTTTGATGTCTTCAGACGTCTGCCTGTCTTCATTCAGTGTGTCTGCCTGTCTTTTTAGGAGGCCATGGCGGATTTCTTCAATACCCAGATGCGATTGGCTGGCTTATGTCAAGGTCCCACCAATCCCGTCCTCGCTGTTCAGATAAACCAGGACAAGAACTTTGCCTTCCTTGAAGTAAGAGTCTTTCCTGCCTAATGGCTGCTGTGTCCAGGCGGAGACCGCAGCCTTCCCTGATTAACGACGTTCTTCGTTCTGCCCTAGTTTCGGTCCGTGGATGAGACCACGCAGGCAATGGCCTTCGACGGCATCATTTTCCAGGGTCAGTCGTTAAAAATCAGGCGGCCCCACGACTATCGCCCCCTGCCTGGCATCTCAGAGCAGCCCGCCTTCCACGTACCAGGTCCGTTTTGCTTGTCGCCGTCATAACCTTAATCTTTATTTACCTTTGAAGAGCCGATCGGCAAGGCCAGTTTTTTGTACTCGTTACGGACTGACTGTCCTTCGCAAGCTGCGGATGTCTTGTCATATAAAGAGGGAGACTTTCACTTTTATTTACTTAATGTTGTAAATATTTAGCAGACAGTTTTATCCAAAGTGAAGAATGTTTTTTTTTTTTTTTTTTTTTTTGAGAAATCAGGGTCAGCCTGTCCCTAGAGCAAACTCGCCGGCCCAGTGGTGTGATCACCAGTGATGTGAACCAGTGATCTTCTGATGATAACGCTGGCATCCTAACCAGCTGAGCCACACACACACACACACAGCTCAGTCACTCACTTCTTACTGTTAACATAGGGGTGTTGTGTGGCTCTGTGATGTTTGCCCATGAAAAGAAGGTTGCTGGTTGGCAGGGTTGGCAGAGTGATTTCACCACTGGGCCCTTGAGCAAGGACCCTAACCCCCAAATTGTTCTAGGGTTGCTGGCTCCTATTCTAGTTAAAAATTCTGGACACACCTACTGAAAATGACTTGTTTTTCAGCAAGATAATGACCCAAAGCCCACCTTGAAGGTTATGCAAGTAGCTTATTACCTTGTGAACTAGGAAAGAGATGGTCCCCACAGCCCCCCAACCTAAACTCTATAGAGCTGGTTTGGGATCAGTTGGATGAGAGTAAGAGTAAGGTAGCCAGCTTGCGCGCAGAACTTGTGGAAACTCGAGGACTGTTGGAGAAACGGTCCAGGTGGGTACATATGTTAGCTGGTTGAGTCCGCAATGCTGTCATCGAAGCCAATGGCTCCTATTTTGAAGAGACAAAAATTTTGTCTTTGCAGTACTTCATATGCATAACTTCCATGCCCAAAGGCCTTTTACTATAAGGTGAATAACAGCTAAAATAGAGACAAATGCATTAAGAGCAGGTGTGTCCATACTTTTGACTGGTGCTGCATGTGTCAGCATCTCCCATGGAGAGCAAGATGGGAGAGACAAAAAACAGTCGTCAAACTGCCCCAGTATTTAGGTATTTTTTTGCTGGAGTTACATTTATCTGATATTATATAGGAGATAACGACGTCATACTGATTTGAAGTTGGCTGATTTCACTCGCGCCGTTTGCTCGTGGTCATTATCCGGCATGTTGACGGTTTGCTGTGATCGGCCGGCTTTGGGCGCCGTGCCGCTCTGTCTGCAGGGGTCGTCTCCACCGTGGTTCCAGACTCGCCACACAAGCTCTTTGTCGGAGGCCTGCCCAACTATCTCAGTGACGATCAGGTACCCCGCCCTCAGTCTCTGTCGCCGGGGAGCCGACCCACAACCCTCCTGTGTTTCTGTCCCACTGCTGCACGTGGAACTCAAGCAGGCATGCACACACACGCACACGCACACGCACGCACGCACGCACGCGCACGCACATACATACATAAAATAAACACTCGTCTCTGTGTAACTGATTAGTAGGAAAAGAAAGCCTGTCAAAGTTACCTCACCGCTTAAAATTCATTACAAGATACTGGGGGGTCAAATGTCAGCATCATGTTTAAAGCTAGCTGCTGAAAATAGCCGCACATTTGAGGTTTTTTTTTTTTTTTTTTAAAGATATTCATGGGATTTATTAAACATTTATTAGACATGTAGGTAATGAGTTGACAGTTACATTACGCTCATTGTTTATCCAGCTGTAAATTATGAAGATATTGAGACCCCGCTAATGTAAAAGGTACGTTTCCCAAAACCTCATGTTATCGACTTGCATAGTTGGAACCATTCAGTTGTTATCTAATGTTGTTAGCAAATAACCTTATTAGCAACAAAGGCTTTGGGAAACGTGCCTTACAGCTGGCGGCTTGCCAAACCAGTCACGTAGCCAGTCCCTGTGCTGCCTGTTGCTGGGTACCCTGGAATATTTGTATATCGGGTTAATTGCTGAGTGTTAGTCGGATGAATCAGCCGCGTCGTTTTGCTGCATGAAAATTTAAAATCGAGTCATCTGCGCGTCACCTAACTGACGAATACCTCCACATTGCCGTACACCTGTGTTTGCCCAATCCCAGTCCTCGGGGAACCGCCGACTGTCCACATTTTCGCTCCCTCCTAGCTCCCAGCCAATCAGGAACACCGAATACCTGGTACAGGTGTGCTGAGAGGAAGCAAAAACGTGGACTGACCGGGGGGGTACCCCCGAGGACTGGGCTGGGAAACACTACCATAGACTGTGCTTGAAATGTGGGGGAGATCGACCAAGTCCCCAAACGCTTCAGTATTCGCAGACGTGCCGTGTCTCACGTCCATGTCCGCACACTGAGAACGATGACTTCACATCCCGTTAACAGCGATGGGGAGCTGCGGAAGAATCGTTCCCTACATTGCTGTGTCGCTCGAAAGGCAGAAAATACTTCGGACCTTTTTCCCGGTGAACGATTATCAGCTTCACTGGAGTTTTCACATCGTGCCCCATGCCCTATTCTGTTATGACGTCAGTGATGGATAATATTACCATAACAACATGCACAGATGAGGTCGTCTTACTCTGAAAGTGTTGAAAGGGTCACATTTTAGACATTTTCTACTTCTCATTAGCATCTTTTATGATTTTTTTTTTTTCTTCCTATATCGCCACCCCACTGAAATCGGCCCATTATAGACATAATCCATACAGGCATTTAATAGTTTACCTATTTATTTTGCAAAAGTTAATCGCAAAACGTTTTGCGTCCACCCCTGCATTGTAACATTTTGAGCTCCGGTGTCCCACTCACTTTAGCCTAAACTGTTAAAAATGGCAAGACTCAGCCCACAAGATAGTGATCGCGGTTTCAGTGAAAGGTAAGTGAGAAGTGCAGTCAGTTTGTTTTTCTTTGATTTTTTTCCTCCTTTTCGGATTGTCATCGTAATCTTTCTTATCCAGTGTGAGTCACATGTAATCCAAGTCAAGAGGAAGGCTGTACCAAAGCAGCACTGGGGGGAGAGAGTTTGAATCCAGCAGAACTGTTAATGTATTTCACGTCAAAGCCAGTAAATGTGCCATAGACAGGTGAAATGGAAACCGCTGCTTGTATCCTGGTGTTTACATTTTTTTTGCAGTCCCTGCTACCGCTTTGATACTTACAGCTCTTTCATTTTTGTTCCCCACTTTGTCCCCAGCTAGGGGCCTGTAAGATCGTTAAGTCTTCGCTCATAATTTGTTCAGTAGTACTGACCTACTGCTGCCATGCCAACATGTAACACAAGGCAAGTAAGACATTCCGTCCCTCGCACGGATATCCTCCCTGTCGACGGCCTGCCCCTGTGGGGGGGCTCTGTCCTGGAGTGCTCTTAAGCATATGGGGTCCTTTTTTTGGGGGTTGAAGGCTGGGGAGAGACTTATTATGCTGATCACAGGGTATAAATTTGATTTTTTATTTTTTTTGCCCCTAAGAGAAGGTAGGAGGTAGCGCCCTCTTGTGGCTGCCAGTGTCCCAGGTGACTCCTTTCTGAAGTCAGTGGTTAATGCGGCTTTACAGTAGATTCCTGTAGAATAAGTGAGGAATGATGTTAGCAGAGCTATTTCGTCCTGTTTGGCTTCAAGCCGTGGCCCCTTTAGCAGGACCCTGTGGCGGCTCTTAGCTTTACCTGTGAGTTTATCTCCTGTAGGCTTTGTCCCTCTAATTAACTGCACCAATGTGGTTCTTGGTTTTAAGAACAGGAAGTCAGTGATTCGGCTGGGTTTGTGTTCTGCCGAGTCGCCCCCCCCCCTCCACATTGTATACATGGAACACTTAACATATAATTAGCTGTTTTTATTTAGTTTTTTTTTTATATACCATCTAGCTTAATTATTGTGGCCCTTAAAATCAGATGCAACTCGGTCCATATTTCAAAATTCGTAGTTGGAATTATCAGAGAACTTGATTAGGAATTCAGTTGTGTTGTATATGCTGTAGGATGGGGGGGGGGGAATCTGTGTTATCATTCATTGACAAGAATCAAAATAGTTACTTTTGTACGCTCCCAGTAAGTAAGTCATGCAGAAAGGGCACAGGGGGCTTTGAGCTCTAGTGTTGCACCGTAATGTCGAGCCACTTGTCATAAAGCCATTTTCCTGATGTCTTCACTGTTTCCTCATGTCGTTTTGCAAAGTTTAACATGCTGCTTCTCCCACAGTTAAGATTAGCATTTCTAGCGAGGCGCCGTGCCTGGACTGTCGGGCTAATCGCCCCCCCGCGTCTCCTCCTCTTGCCCAGGTGAAGGAACTCTTGACGTCGTTCGGACCTCTTAAGGCCTTCAACCTTGTGAAGGACCTCTTAAGGCCTTCAACCTTGTGAAGGACAGTGCCACGTCACTGTCTAAGGGTTATGCTTTCTGTGAATACGTGGACATCAGTGCCACTGACCAGGTGCGTGAGGTGGGGCAGCAGCTGGAAGGTCTGGGGTGACTCGGGGCTTCCGGATGGAATTGCTGACGCTTGTGTGGGATGCATCCCGCAGGCCGTGGCTGGACTCAATGGCATGCAGCTCGGAGACAAGAAGCTCATCGTCCAGCGGGCAAGCGTGGGGGCTAAGAATGCCAACGCTGTGAGTATTTGCCCTCGGCTGCCGCCTTTCTGATGTCCTAAACCCAACTTGGTTCCTGGGTGCCTCCCAGGAAGCTTAATGCCCCTATTTCTTGGGTTTATTTGGGTCCATGTAAATTTCTCGCTGTTACTCGAGACGATTGGACGATCAGGGGGTATCTGACACTCTTGTCGCCCCCCGGGACAGACGGCCATCATCGAGACGCCGGTGACGCTGCAGGTTCCAGGGCTGCAGCGGCTGCAGAGCTCCGGCATGCCCACGGAGGTGCTGTGCCTCCTCAACATGGTCATGCCCGAGGAGCTGGTGGACGACGAGGACTACGAGGAGATCCTGGAGGACATCCGGGAGGAGTGTTGCAAGTACGGCAACGTGCGCTCCATCGAGATTCCGCGGCCCGTCGATAGCGTGGAGGTGCCTGGCTGTGGCAAGGTGGGACCCGTACTCTCCTGTACCAGTGGCAAAAAGAAGACCTCTGTAGGCACTAAACACAGGCTCATGGGAGCATTTCTTGCACAAAAGTGTTTTGAAAACGGAATAATTTTTTGTGTAAGAAAAACAATCTGATTGGTTCAGATAGACGACGGACGATCTGATTGGTTCAGATAGGCGACGGACAATCTGATTGGTTCAGATAGGCGACGGACAATCTGATTGGTTCAGATAGGCGACGGACAATCTGATTGGTTCAGATAGGCGACGGACAATCTGATTGGCTCAGATAGGCGACGGACAATCTGATTGGCTCAGATAGGCGACGGACAATCTGATTGGCTCAGATAGGCGACGGACAATCTGATTGGCTCAGATAGGCGACGGACAATCTGATTGGCTCAGATAGGCGACGGACAATCTGATTGGCTCAGATAGGCGACGGACAATCTGATTGGCTCAGATAGGCGACGGACAATCTGATTGGCTCAGATAGGCGACGGACAATCTGATTGGCTCAGATAGGCGACGGACAATCTGATTGGCTCAGATAGGCGACGGACAATCTGATTGGCTCAGATAGGCGACGGACAATCTGATTGGCTCAGATAGGCGACGGACAATCTGATTGGCTCAGATAGGCGACGGACAATCTGATTGGCTCAGATAGGCGACGGACAATCTGATTGGCTCAGATAGGCGACGGACAATCTGATTGGCTCAGATAGGCGACGGACAATCTGATTGGCTCAGATAGGCGACGGACAATCTGATTGGCTCAGATAGGCGACGGACAATCTGATTGGCTCAGATAGGCGACGGACAATCTGATTGGCTCAGATAGGCGACGGACAATCTGATTGGCTCAGATAGGCGACGGACAATCTGATTGGCTCAGATAGGCGACGGACAATCTGATTGGCTCAGATAGGCGACGGACAATCTGATTGGCTCAGATAGGCGACGGACAATCTGATTGGCTCAGATAGGCGACGGACAATCTGATTGGCTCAGATAGGCGACGGACAATCTGATTGGCTCAGATAGGCGACGGACAATCTGATTGGCTCAGATAGGCGACGGACAATCTGATTGGCTCAGATAGGCGACGGACAATCTGATTGGCTCAGATAGGCGACGGACAATCTGATTGGCTCAGATAGGCGACGGACAATCTGATTGGCTCAGATAGGCGACGGACAATCTGATTGGCTCAGATAGGCGACGGACAATCTGATTGGCTCAGATAGGCGACGGACAATCTGATTGGCTCAGATAGGCGACGGACAATCTGATTGGCTCAGATAGGCGACGGACAATCTGATTGGCTCAGATAGGCGACGGACAATCTGATTGGCTCAGATAGGCGACGGACAATCTGATTGGCTCAGATAGGCGACGGACAATCTGATTGGCTCAGATAGGCGACGGACAATCTGATTGGCTCAGATAGGCGACGGACAATCTGATTGGCTCAGATAGGCGACGGACAATCTGATTGGCTCAGATAGGCGACGGACAATCTGATTGGCTCAGATAGGCGACGGACAATCTGATTGGCTCAGATAGGCGACGGACAATCTGATTGGCTCAGATAGGCGACGGACAATCTGATTGGCTCAGATAGGCGACGGACAATCTGATTGGCTCAGATAGGCGACGGACAATCTGATTGGCTCAGATAGGCGACGGACAATCTGATTGGCTCAGATAGGCGACGGACAATCTGATTGGCTCAGATAGGCGACGGACAATCTGATTGGCTCAGATAGGCGACGGACAATCTGATTGGCTCAGATAGGCGACGGACAATCTGATTGGCTCAGATAGGCGACGGACAATCTGATTGGCTCAGATAGGCGACGGACAATCTGATTGGCTCAGATAGGCGACGGACAATCTGATTGGCTCAGATAGGCGACGGACAATCTGATTGGCTCAGATAGGCGACGGACAATCTGATTGGCTCAGATAGGCGACGGACAATCTGATTGGCTCAGATAGGCGACGGACAATCTGATTGGCTCAGATAGGCGACGGACAATCTGATTGGCTCAGATAGGCGACGGACAATCTGATTGGCTCAGATAGGCGACGGACAATCTGATTGGCTCAGATAGGCGACGGACAATCTGATTGGCTCAGATAGGCGACGGACAATCTGATTGGCTCAGATAGGCGACGGACAATCTGATTGGCTCAGATAGGCGACGGACAATCTGATTGGCTCAGATAGGCGACGGACAATCTGATTGGCTCAGATAGGCGACGGACAATCTGATTGGCTCAGATAGGCGACGGACAATCTGATTGGCTCAGATAGGCGACGGACAATCTGCCAATCAGATTGTCCGTCGCCTATCTGAACCAATCAGATTGTCCGTCGCCTATCTGAACCAATCAGATTGTCCGTCGCCTATCTGAACCAATCAGATTGTCCGTCGTCTATCTGAACCAATCAGATTGTCCGTCGTCTATCTGAGCCAATCAGATTGTCCGTCGCCTATCTGAGCCAATCAGATTGTCCGTCGCCTATCTGAGCCAATCAGATTGTCCGTCGCCTATCTGAGCCAATCAGATTGTCCGTCGCCTATCTGAGCCAATCAGATTGTCCGTCGCCTATCTGAGCCAATCAGATTGTCCGTCGCCTATCTGAGCCAATCAGATCGTCCGTCGCCTATCTGAACCAATCAGATCGTCCGTCGCCTATCTGAACCAATCAGATCGTCCGTCGCCTATCTGAGCCAATCAGATCGTCCGTCGCCTATCTGAGCCAATCAGATCGTCCGTCGCCTATCTGAGCCAACCAGATCGTCCGTCGCCTAGCTGAGCCAATCAGATCGTCCGTCGCCTATCTGAGCCAATCAGATTGTCCGTCGCCTATCTGAGCCAATCAGATTGTCCGTCGCCTATCTGAGCCAATCAGATCGTCCGTCGCCTATCTGAGCCAATCAGATCGTCCGTCGCCTATCTGAGCCAATCAGATCGTCCGTCGCCTATCTGAGCCAATCAGATCGTCCGTCGCCTATCTGAGCCAATCAGATCGTCCGTCGCCTATCTGAGCCAATCAGATCGTCCGTCGCCTATCTGAGCCAATCAGATCGTCCGTCGCCTATCTGAGCCAATCAGATCGTCCGTCGCCTATCTGAGCCAATCAGATCGTCCGTCGCCTATCTGAGCCAATCAGATTGTCCGTCGCCTATCTGAGCCAATCAGATTGTCCGTCGCCTATCTGAGCCAATCAGATTGTCCGTCGCCTATCTGAGCCAATCAGATTGTCCGTCGCCTATCTGAGCCAATCAGATTGTCCGTCGCCTATCTGAGCCAATCAGATTGTCCGTCGCCTATCTGAGCCAATCAGATTGTCCGTCGCCTATCTGAGCCAATCAGATTGTCCGTCGCCTATCTGAGCCAATCAGATTGTCCGTCGCCTATCTGAGCCAATCAGATTGTCCGTCGCCTATCTGAGCCAATCAGATTGTCCGTCGCCTATCTGAGCCAATCAGATTGTCCGTCGCCTATCTGAGCCAATCAGATTGTCCGTCGCCTATCTGAGCCAATCAGATTGTCCGTCGCCTATCTGAGCCAATCAGATTGTCCGTCGCCTATCTGAGCCAATCAGATTGTCCGTCGCCTATCTGAGCCAATCAGATTGTCCGTCGCCTATCTGAGCCAATCAGATTGTCCGTCGCCTATCTGAGCCAATCAGATTGTCCGTCGCCTATCTGAGCCAATCAGATTGTCCGTCGCCTATCTGAGCCAATCAGATTGTCCGTCGCCTATCTGAGCCAATCAGATTGTCCGTCGCCTATCTGAGCCAATCAGATTGTCCGTCGCCTATCTGAGCCAATCAGATTGTCCGTCGCCTATCTGAGCCAATCAGATTGTCCGTCGCCTATCTGAGCCAATCAGATTGTCCGTCGCCTATCTGAGCCAATCAGATTGTCCGTCGCCTATCTGAACCAATCAGATTGTCCGTCGCCTATCTGAGCCAATCAGATCGTCCGTCGCCTATCTGAACCAATCAGATCGTCCGTCGCCTATCTGAGCCAATCAGATCGTCCGTCGCCTATCTGAACCAATCAGATCGTCCGTCGCCTATCTGAGCCAATCAGATCGTCCGTCGCCTATCTGAGCCAATCAGATCGTCCGTCGCCTATCTGAGCCAATCAGATCGTCCGTCGCCTATCTGAGCCAATCAGATCGTCCGTCGCCTATCTGAGCCAATCAGATCGTCCGTCGCCTATCTGAGCCAATCAGATCGTCCGTCGCCTATCTGAGCCAATCAGATCGTCCGTCGCCTATCTGAGCCAATCAGATCGTCCGTCGCCTATCTGAGCCAATCAGATCGTCCGTCGCCTATCTGAGCCAATCAGATCGTCCGTCGCCTATCTGAGCCAATCAGATCGTCCGTCGCCTAGCTGAGCCAATCAGATCGTCCGTCGCCTATCTGAGCCAATCAGATCGTCCGTCGCCTATCTGAGCCAATCAGATCGTCCGTCGCCTATCTGAGCCAATCAGATCGTCCGTCGCCTATCTGAGCCAATCAGATCGTCCGTCGCCTATCTGAGCCAATCAGATCGTCCGTCGCCTATCTGAGCCAATCAGATCGTCCGTCGCCTATCTGAGCCAATCAGATCGTCCGTCGCCTATCTGAGCCAATCAGATCGTCCGTCGCCTATCTGAGCCAATCAGATCGTCCGTCGCCTATCTGAGCCAATCAGATCGTCCGTCGCCTATCTGAGCCAATCAGATCGTCCGTCGCCTATCTGAGCCAATCAGATCGTCCGTCGCCTATCTGAGCCAATCAGATCGTCCGTCGCCTATCTGAGCCAATCAGATTGTCCGTCGCCTATCTGAGCCAATCAGATTGTCCGTCGCCTATCTGAGCCAATCAGATTGTCCGTCGCCTATCTGAGCCAATCAGATTGTCCGTCGCCTATCTGAGCCAATCAGATTGTCCGTCGCCTATCTGAGCCAATCAGATTGTCCGTCGCCTATCTGAGCCAATCAGATTGTCCGTCGCCTATCTGAGCCAATCAGATTGTCCGTCGCCTATCTGAGCCAATCAGATTGTCCGTCGCCTATCTGAGCCAATCAGATTGTCCGTCGCCTATCTGAGCCAATCAGATTGTCCGTCGCCTATCTGAGCCAATCAGATTGTCCGTCGCCTATCTGAGCCAATCAGATTGTCCGTCGCCTATCTGAGCCAATCAGATTGTCCGTCGCCTATCTGAGCCAATCAGATTGTCCGTCGCCTATCTGAGCCAATCAGATTGTCCGTCGCCTATCTGAGCCAATCAGATTGTCCGTCGCCTATCTGAGCCAATCAGATTGTCCGTCGCCTATCTGAGCCAATCAGATTGTCCGTCGCCTATCTGAGCCAATCAGATTGTCCGTCGCCTATCTGAGCCAATCAGATTGTCCGTCGCCTATCTGAGCCAATCAGATTGTCCGTCGCCTATCTGAGCCAATCAGATTGTCCGTCGCCTATCTGAGCCAATCAGATTGTCCGTCGCCTATCTGAGCCAATCAGATTGTCCGTCGCCTATCTGAGCCAATCAGATTGTCCGTCGCCTATCTGAGCCAATCAGATTGTCCGTCGCCTATCTGAGCCAATCAGATTGTCCGTCGCCTATCTGAGCCAATCAGATTGTCCGTCGCCTATCTGAGCCAATCAGATTGTCCGTCGCCTATCTGAGCCAATCAGATTGTCCGTCGCCTATCTGAGCCAATCAGATTGTCCGTCGCCTATCTGAGCCAATCAGATTGTCCGTCGCCTATCTGAGCCAATCAGATTGTCCGTCGCCTATCTGAGCCAATCAGATTGTCCGTCGCCTATCTGAACCAATTTTTTGTGTTTGTGAAAACGGGTCTTTAATCGGGGAAACGGAGCGGGTAGAGCAGGACGGAACGCAGGCATTGACAAACTACAATGACGGACAGGGCAAACAGGTAAGACCAGGACTTAAAATAGGTCATGACTAATCAAAGTAATCGGGCAAAGCAGGAGACGATCAGGGAAGCACACGTGGGTAATCAGGGGGCGTGGCACACACGAGGAGCGGACAAGCCGGGCATATATGTATATCTATATAAAACCTCATTAATGAGGGACAGGGAACAGAACGGACAGACAGAACTGGCACAGGGGAAGGAGCCAGGACAAGACTTGACATAAGACAGGAAAGGCAGAGAAACAGATCAGAAAGGGGGACACGGAGGGAACAGGCAGGACAAAAGGACCGGGAGTGAACGAAGGGAACATCGGGGAAAGAGGAGCAGAAGCCAGAGGGACGAGGGACAAAGAGAGGAGGGACAGAGACAGGAGGAACAAAGCGAGGGGGAGCAGAGGCAGGAGGGACAAAGACGGGAGGCCAGGGAGAGAAGGAGGGGGAACCAAGAGGAGCCCGAGGGAGACCCAGCGGGCGACGGGAGGCAGCCGGAAGGGCTGCAGGCGGCCGGGAGGCCGGAGCCGGAGGGGCCGAGGAGATGGGGTGAGGGACAGACGCAGGGACGAAGGAGGGAGTCGGAGGGGAGACCAGGGAAGGGGACGAAGGAGCTGGAAGGGACCCTGGCGAGGGCAAGGAGAGAGGGGGAGCCGCAGCAGACGGCGACGTCCTCCGACACGCCAGAGCGGGAGGACCAGCAGGCGAATGAGGAGCCGCCGTCGGGGGGCCCGCAGGCAACCGATAAGACGCCGGAGGAGGGACCGAGGCAGGGCGACGAGGCCGCGGAGGGGGACCCGCAGACGACAGCCGACCCGGAGGGCCAGGACCCGCAGGCGCCGACCAAGCCCTAGCGCCGGCGAGGGAGGGCGAGCCAGGGGGCTGGGCGGGTGGGACCCCAGCCGTGCGTCTGTGTCCTCTCCCCTTATGGGACACAGACATAAGGACCCGTGGCCGGGGTCGGGCTCGTCGGGGTGAGGGTACCAGAGTCACAGGGGGAGAAGGGACTGGAGTGGGGCCAGGGACTGGAGCTGCAGGCTGCAGAGGGGGCGCCTGCCCGGGAGCTGCAGGCAGGGAAAGCGCCTCGGACGTGGGCGCGGTAGCTGCAGGCAGCGGAGACGGCTGCTCGGGCTCTGGGGCCGCAGGGGGCACTTATTTTATTATATAAAATAAGTGTCACACAACCGGGGTGACATGCCTTGCCTGCTTGTGGGATGAGGAAGACTCAGGGACTGGAAATGGGATTAAAACTGAAGATGTGCTCATTCCTTTGTGTATTTACAAATTTTCCTTCCGTCAGACATGAGGAGTTTGCTGCTATATTTGGCACTAATAGAGATTCTGATGCTGCTATTTTTATTGTCTATTAGTTTGTTATTATTTACAAGTTCTGTTGTGTTTTTGCATTTTTCTCTTCTGGTTAATTAACTGCTGTCTGATTGCTGTGAAGTATGAGTGTGGTGAGTAAGACTCAGGGACTGGAAGTGGGATTACAACTGAAGATAACATGCTTATTCCTTTTTGTATTGTTTACAAATTTCCTTCCGTCAAACATGAGGAGTTTGCTGCTATATTGTGCACTAACAGAGATTCTGATGCTGCTATTTTTATTGTTTATAAATGTGTTATTGTTTCCAAGTTGAGTATTCAATAAATGCTAAATTGAGAAATTTTGTGTATCGTTTGTTATTATTAGTGTGATATTTTACCATGCAAATAGAGGGGAAAACGTCCAATTATCGGCCAAAAAAAATCAGCAGCATATATCGGCCATCGCCTGACCCTGACTCCTAAATATCGGCATCGGCTATTGAAAAACCCATATCGGTCGACCTCTAGTAACAGTACATTCTGTCCAATTCATCCATCGAGTTAAGTCACACACCCACTTGAGGGGGCACTCCGGCAGACGTGAGGATGGGGATGTTCTTTCCGCTATAACATCCACTGCAGAAGTACATCTCGCTCCTGTTCACAGGGCTTACTTCAATGATGAAGCAGGGCTGGTTGTCTGGACAAGTGAAGTTGTCCTGCTGCTGGGTCTCGGTGCCGTTTTTCCACCTAAGCTTGAAGGTGGAAATGTGTTCCAACTTGGTCCCTGGGACTGCAGCATAGCCAAACATCGCGAGCAGCGTCGGCCACACCCACCACCAGAACCATCACACCGTCCTATACACATAAAGAAGAACTAAAACATAGAGTGTTGTGACAATCTATGCGTTAATGTTTGGCAGCATAGGTGATTCGTTAAAATTATACCGAAGAATGGAAAATGTGATATTTAGAATATTTTTTGCCATTTAGTAGCTAATTTAAGCACTTACCCAATGCCTCAATTTGTTTTAGGTCAGTAATGTCTGAGCCAAAAGAATGAATGTATGAATTTAATACAATTCACCCACTCCCACCCACACACAAATCTGAAATTCAATTTATTAAGACACTTCTTAAACATTAGTGCATTAACAAAAAAGGAAAATCTTAAGAGATTCAGTAGGATTTTCTATGTTAGACTTAAGTTAATAGTTCAATAGTTTTTATATATTTCAGTATACCAATTTGACTTTAATGTTGAAACAGATGCTAAAACATGGAATAATTTCATAACTAGAGAAACATGTTATTCACAAACACTAGCAAAGGTAGCTTATAGTTAAACTTACTTAAGTCAGCAAGTCAGGCTACAGTGTGTAAGAATTGTCGTAAACGATAATTTGTCTCAGTCTTACATGACAGAATAAGTAAACAGAAAATATAAAATGGCTGAAACAGCATCATTAACGCCAGCTACAGTAGAGGCGCAGAAAAGGTGTCATGACTGAAGTATTCCCAAACTTTGGAAGACCGCATGCGAGCCTTTTTTGCCGCGTGTTTCTCCAGAGGCTCCGGAGCTCCGCTGGTTGACGCAGCCAAGTTGGCTCATGTGCAGGGGGACAAGCGGCAAATTTCTTTTTTGCAGGGTGGTAGGTGATGTCTCATTAATATTTCTGAGAGAAGTGCTACATGATTGGCCAGTGCATGCCTTACAAAATGGTGCGGCACTGCATCCAAGCCTGCGGCACTCAGAGTCACAAATACAGTGGAAACCATTTGTAGTAATTACGTCTGTCTGGCTGATTTCCAACTAATTGATATTTGTATATTTATTACATGAATATAAGGTAATATAAGGTAATAGAAGAGGTATTTAATGGTTTTCCGTCTGAGGAATTTGCAAAAAACTGCAGTGCATGATGGGTCGGATCTAAAGGCTGCCTAACGTCCTCATCTGTAGGACGACTTACATCAAGACTAGGAAGGTGCATAATGTTCATGCCTGGTTGCGTTTGTTGGTCCAGAAAGTAATTCAATTTCGCCATGTAGGTTACGTTCTTAAAAACTGCTTGGAATATAGCCCGATTATATGCTGTGGGCCTTTTAATTTCTTTGTTTACCAGGTAGGCTACCTTCTTTAAACTGCGTTTTGTTAGACTACATATTTAGGGAGGTCTTTATAAATTTATTGTAGTCTTTATAAATATGTACATAGTTTAGCCTAACCCAGCCACTTAAGGGAGCAAGCCAGCTCAACTAGGTGTCGGTCCCAAGCCCGGATTAATGGGGAGGGTTGGCGTCAAGAAATAAAGAGACTGTATCTTCACTGCATGACTGATGTCAAAATGTGTGAAATATGTGGTTGTATAAATAAATTCATTAAAGTAGGTTAATGATTCTGTGCTGTCTAAATTGTATAGAAAATTTCTACATATAGCCAAACAAATCTCCTCCTGTTTGAAAAGGCATAGAAAAAGCAATTTAGCCACTAAAACTTTACAGTTTTTGTGAGGGACAGTCGAATTCTCTCGTTAAGTTTTTTGTGATCCTGCACCTACACTTTGCCGGCCCCAGGAGGATGGGCTCCCCCTTTGAGTTTGGTCCCTCCCAAGGTTTCTTCCTTCTTGGGAGTTTTTCCATGCTATCGGCGCCTATGGCTTACTCACTGGGGGCTTTGGGTGGGCATGATATAAAGCAAAGCATTTTCCCTTCCAGTTTCCTCCTCTGGTCCACATTGCAGGACCATCAGCCATCAGAAACAGCCCAGACAGTCTCCTTCAGCTTCTTTAGTGTCCTTGGAAGCCAAGGCAGTTTTAGATCTGAGAGGAGGTTTATCAGAAGGACACATATTACGTCGTTTGTCCTGAAATGTAACATGGGGAGGAAAAGTTAAGCGGTTTAGTCAGATTGGAGTCGTTTATTCAGCAGTGGCAGCGCCAGTGACTTAATGCTACAGGTGCTATAGGGGAGTGAGATTATTTAGAGCGGGTGCTTTAGCTTTTCAGCTTATGTAGATGCTGTATAGAAGCACACAGCACGATAAGCTACAGCATGGATAAAATATGATAAAATATGAAATTCTAACGTCTAGCTCACAGAGCCTCTATGTGTACTTTGAAGAAAAAATACACTACAAGTATGCTATAAAAACCGCAAAAATGTCTTACACAATATACAGATTTTACAGATAGTTAAAGAAAAAATGAAACCAATATTTTGGGGGTGCTGTGGGGGTACTATGGTCATTGGAGGAGGAGCTAGAGCCCCCCCCCCAAGCTTTTCCCTGGTGCTGCCACTGTTGTTCAGATTAAAAGTAACCTTGTCATTAATAAACAGTACTCTGATCAAATTTTTGCATGTACAAACACAATCAAAGTTTAACCACATGTTTAGACACAATTCACACACCTGTTACATTTCCATAATGCTAAGACTCTCTACACTTACTTCATCCACTTTCTTGTTTGGTACACAGTCAATTGATGGATGTGTAAGATTATTACCAGACCGTCTGCTGCAAACTCTACAGTTAATGAATGGCTGCAAAAACACACAGACACACAAAAACAGTATTTAAAGAGTGGTGGGCAATAAATACAGTGAGAGAAGGTGTAGTAAAGATATATCTAAAGATTTAAGGCAGAGCTGCTGGACTGCAGGGTTTAATGACACAGAACAATTTTAGAGGAAAGAGCTTCCAAAGCAGGGTCACCTTAAGGCTATATTATACAAAGCAAGTTCATCTAAAAGTATGAACAACAAATCCCGTTTAACTGAACACTGCTCTGTATTAAAATACTGTCCTCCGATCAAGCTAAGTGGTCCTGTAGTTCACTATTTAAAGAGGTAAATTTAAAGGGTAATTCACACTGCGCATCTACCCTGCTCTGACCAGATTTAATTGCCCTTTCACCACAAAACACCACACTGCCATTTAAGGCTGATTTCAACTGCCTGGTAATCCAGCCTTTAAGCCTGTAAACCTACTAAAATTTGAGAATAAGGTGATGGAACTGGCTGTTTGAGGCCACCTATCTATTTGTTACTTTATTGTTGGCTAACTTTCCTCCGCAGGGCATCAAAAAAGTTAACATGAACCTAAATTAATTTGCTAACTGATATGTCCAATGCTCACAGTCACAGTGACTCTTTACTTACCCTCTTGTCCATGAAAATACAGTCAGCCCGATGGTCTGTTGCAGTTGACTTTGGACATTTTGTTGCTCTCAAGAGAATCTCAATGTCAATGTATTCACTGCTGATCTAAATCACATAAACACGTTATATACAAAATTGCCTACAACTGTTTTAAAGGCAATATAACAAACAATAATCACCCAAAAAATGGCAAACTGTCACAGACTTGACTGCAGCAGATTCAGAGAGAAACTGTGAGAAGGTAAAATTGACCAGGGCTGAGATATACAACCATCACTTTCATTGTGAAGAGACATTAAGCATCATATGCATTGAAATTAAAACATCAAAATCAATGTGATTCTCATTAGTTCAGCTTGCAGATGATGAAAGTTTCACACTTTTGTAAACACTTTCTCAGCAGTTACCTTCGGACGGCCCTGGATGTTATAGAAATTCATGTGCTGACGGGTTCCTTGATGAGCATTTTCGACTGCGAGTTTAATGGCCGTCTTGTAGAGTGCAGGGAGACTGTGGTAATCTTGCTGGGCCTCTGTGGAGATAAGCAGAGCTCCATAAGCCAAAACCAGAACCAGCAGGCGGGTCATCTTCCTCTCAGCTTTGAAGGGAGAAGCAGGACTGAGGACACTGATCTGTGGTCCCCTTATCCAGCACGTCCAGGGGCGTGTCCTTCACCCGAAACAAACAGACCTTTGAACAACATTGGAAAACTCTTCAGGATGAATCGAGGCAGGTGGTCAAGTGGGTTTATTGTTATTTCAGCAATATACACAGTACACAGTGAAAGGAAACATTGTTCCTCCTGGACCACGGTGCAAGACAAAGAAGAAAAACAGAAACAACACAAGATGACACAAGTGCGGGCAAGATAGAACTATACAGAGTGAAAGGAGCACAAACAGAGGGAGAAAGTGCAAGATAAACACAAGAGCAACAATACAATACTACAGGACAAGACAGCGCAGTCAAGAACACAGAGTGCAGCCAGAGCTAACCTGAATAGGGGCATCAAGGTTGCCAGGCAGGCAGAGAAACAGAAAATAGAGGTCTACTTCACATACAACAACCCACAGTGGGTGTGGCAGGGAATACAACACATTACAAACTTCAAAGGCAACAACACCGTCACTGTTAACAGCAACGCCCTTTTAGCAAAGGAGCTAAACAGCTTCTTTGCTCGTCTGGAGGAACACAGAGCAGACATAGCCACACTGCCCCCTCCCCCAATCTCCAGCACTCACAGACTCCCTCTGCAGGAACACCACGCGAGAAGGCACATTGCATCTCTAGGTGTGTGGAGTTTAAGACAAGGCAAGTGATGCTACGATAATATAATTCCTTGGTAAGACCCCACCTAGAATATTGTGTGCGGGTTTGGTTACCATACCTTAAGAAGGACATTGCTGCCTTGGAAAAGGTGCAACGTAGGGCAACGAGAATGATTCCTGGTCTTAGAGGAATGTCTAATGAGGAGAGGTTAGCTGAGCTGAATCTGTTTAGCCTCGAGCAAAGGAGACTAAGGGGGGACATAATCCAGGTGTTTAAGATTCTAACAGGTCTGGATGCTGTTCAGCCAAATGGCTATTTCAATGTTAGTTTAAATACCAGAACTCGTGGCCATAAGTGGAAATTAGCTGGAGAACATTTTAAAACAAATTTGATGAAGCATTTCTGTACACAGCGTGTAGTTAGAGTATGGAATAGTCTTCCTGTTATTGTAACACAAGCTAAAACCCTGGGTTCTTTTAAATCAGAGCTAGATAAGATTTTTGAGCTATTAGCTAAGTTCTCCTCAAAGGAGCTTGATGGGCCGAATGGCCTCCTCTCATTTGTAAATCTCTTTGGTTCTTATGAGTCAGCTTACAGAGATGAGGTCCAGAAACTGATAGGTTGGAGTTCAGCAAACAATTTGGCACTAAACAGCACAAAGACAAAGGAATCACTGACTTCAGGAAGGATGGAGGCGACACTGGCCTGCCTAGATGGATGGATGGATGTTTTTATTGACATTGTAAGTACAATGAGATTTAGTTTGGAACGCGCCAGCAGCTACACAGTATATTTACAATTATATAGATTGTGAGGCATAAAATAAGGTGTGAGTAATATAACATAACGACATAATATAAGTAATCATTAATTAATCATTACAGATGGTATGAGGTGTGAACCGCTAGGCTGCTATGGCATGTTTGGTATCAAACCGATGGAAAATCACTCCAGTTTCCAAATCTGGTCAGTGGTTACCACGAAAGTGAATATATCAAAAGTTACACCAGCCTAACGAAAATCATCAATACAAGGGAAATCACTCTGGTCATAAATCTCAAAAGGACTGATACAGACCCCCTTCCGAAAGCCCGCCAAATGGATGGTCAGCCATTGGTCCAGGAGTCGAATTCCTGGTCACTCCTATTCACGAACTTTACACTATAAAACCTGGCACCTCAGAACAAAGCCAGGAGAGGAGAAACAGAAGGGAGGAGAAAACAAAAGACCATCAGCACGAAGAGAGGCAGAGAACATCAGCCCAAGAGAAGAGAAGCCCACAAGAAGCCCTCCTGAAGCCTATCAGTGAAGACCCAGCTGGACAGAGAACTGCAACCAAGCCCAAGCTTCACCAGGAGAGGGAATCAGAGGGGCTCCACTCCAACAACCGCTGCAAACACCGCGCCTCCCTGAGTGCCATCACCCATCAGCTCATCAGCCTCCGCAACCAACTGCCAAGACCCCCCCCCCCCCACTCTGCAACCAAGTAAACAAACTTCCTTTCATTTATAACAACCTAAACTCCTATTCACCTGCTATATTACTTTAGGACAGTATTTCCACAAATTGCTTGCTTTGCAGAACAGTATTTTCCCTTTTAAGGTTACTCATTTTAAATCTGGTCATTGCATTTTCATGATTACATTGTTTGTGTCCACTCCGTTATTTCGTGTTTATTGTTTGTTAGGTGTAATGTCTGTCTTATGTTAGTTATAGGAATAAATGCATGTCTTTTACACAACTTCAGCCTCCGTTCATTGAGTGCTCACAAGAATCCCTGCCTGTGCGATCTACGCTCTGAAACCTCAAATTCGCCTGAAATATCGCGAGACTCTCTCTCATTGGCCGTGAGGGGAGCTTCGCTACCGATCGTTTACATTACCTGGTGACGCAGCTCGTTGGACAAGCCTTCTATTCTAACCCAGGTTATTACGTGATACTGGTTATTAATGAGTTCCATTTAAGTCACACATTAACAGACTCACAGTGTTTCGCAATTGAGTTTGAGCCGACCATTCAGCATAAAAATTGGTTAATAATCACAAGGCACAAGGTTTAAACTTATTCTGAGCACACAATTTAAACTTTTTATGACCGAACGTGCAGTGAAGAAGCGCTACTGTGAACTGGTTGCAAAAGTCGCACTCATGGCAATCTGAAGGCATTTAAGCGGGATCATATGGGCTTATTATAGTTATTTTTATTTCTATTATTAGTAGTTATATTATTTTGTTTTATTTTCGGTGATTTCATTGTAGTTCTTTCGTATTAAACTGCAGTAAACTTTAACCCTATGTCTGACGAGATTCTCAGATGTAGCGCTTTGTTTCCAGGTTCAATTCGGACGAGTGTCTCCGTTTCTATATATCCTGGGAGAGATCTCTCTATTAGCGAACGGGAATACTTGTTATGAGGTTCTAACCTAAATTATGTTGCGCTTGGACATAAGACCGATAGCTTAGTTACCTATCAGGATCATACTCGTATGTGTGTGCCTGCTTTAGACAAAGCAAGTTTAACACAACTTTGCGCTGTGAGCCAAGTGTGTGTCATTTAGAAATTGGGAGTCTCCTGTGCTTGAGACCCACCGTGGTTAAGCACCATTTGCGACGAGATATAGTGCACTCACAATTTAAATCTGTCGCCGTAACGCGTGCGCCGTCTCGCTTCAGTAATTGTTTTAAGGGGTTTTATACTGTGCAAGGCACAGAAGAAGGCCACAAGCAGCATGCGCATGCATTAAATGTGTGTGTCACTCATCTAGCGTCGGCAACCGCCTAGCTATATCTCTACCTCTAGTGGTCAGGCATAGAACTACCACTCCATTTCGAAATTGCGCCTCTAGTGGCCAGGCATAGAACTACCACTCAATTTCGATATTGCGCCTCTAGTGGCCAGGCATAGAACTACCACTCCATTTTGATATTGCGCCCCCGGTGGTCAGGCATAGAACTACCACTCCATTTCGATATTGCGCCCCCGGTGGTCAGGCATAGAACTACCACTCCAGTTCGAAATTGCGCCTCTAGTGGTCAGGCATAGAACTACCACTCCATTTCGAAATCGCGCCTCTAGTGGTCAGGCATAGAACTACCACTCCATTTCGAAATTGGGCTTCTAGTGGTCAGGCATAGAACTACCACTCAATTTTGAAATTGCGCTTCTAGTGGCAAGCCATAGAAGTACTACTCCATTTCGAAATCGCGCCTCTAGTGGTCAGGCATAGAACTACCACTCCATTTCGATATTGCGCCCCCGGTGGTCAGGCATAGAACTACCACTCCATTTCGAAATTGCGCTTCTAGTGGTCAGGCATAGAACTACCACTCAATTTTGAAATTGCGCTTCTAGTGACAAGCCATAGAACTACTACTCCATTTCGAAATCGCGCCTCTAGTGGTCAGGCATAGAACTACTATTCCATTTCGTAATCGTGCCTCTAGTGGTCAGGCATAGAACTACCACTCCATTTCGAAATTGCGCTCCCGGTGGTCAGGCATAGAACTACCACTCCATTTCGATATTGCGCCCCCGGTGGTCAGGCATAGAAGTACCACTCCATTTCGATATTGCGCCCCCGGTGGTCAGGCATAGAACTACCACTCCAGTTCGAAATTGCGCCTCCAGTGGTCAGGCATAGAACTACCACTCCATTTCAAAATCGCGCCTCCAGTGGTCAGGCATAGAACTACAACTCCATTTCGATATTGCGCCCCCGGTGGTCAGGCATAGAACTACCACTCCATTTCGAAATTGCGCTTCTAGTGGTCAGGCATAGAACTACCACTCAATTTTGAAATTGCGCTTCTAGTGGCAAGCCATAGCAGTGCCACTCCATTGAAATTGCACCTCTAGTGGTCCGCCATAGTAGGTTAACAACATCTGAGTTGGGTCTCTGGTGGTCAACTGCGGTGATACAACACGCATAATTGGACACACAGGTTCTTGCCTGAAAGCAGGAATCAACTTCACGGACTAAATCAGTTTGATCACAATACATTAACATCCAATTAGGTTATTGTTGCATAACTAATTGATGTTTACAATTGAATAAGAAACACAATTCATTTGGTTTGATTCCCGTTTAACCTTTTTGATTTATTTTAGGTTTTATTTCACCTTATGCTTTCATTCATTCCCTCTCCCCCAACAAGGGGACTTGCATAGAAGTTCAACCACTATTAACAACAGTAAACCAGTTACGTACACAATCCCATCAGGAAGTCGTTTGGATGTGATCAGTTGAGCCCTTCGGGTGCTGGGTGCTTACCATTCGCTCTCTGTTGGTTGAGCTTGTCTGTGGCTCTGCTGTCACTGCTTGTGATCGTACAGTTTGTCAGAACCGAAGGGGAGTTCTCAGCAATTGGATGCCCAAAAGCGTGTCAGCCCGGCTACACCCACTGACTCATTACGGGCAAGGCTGACAGGTACCTCAGGCGGTCATTACAACTTTTGAGCAGGACTTCGTTTAGGGTGAGTTCTGAGAACGGCCCTAGCTTGGACTCTCACTAGGGTGGGTGATACCTGAAGGCAATTTTGCCAGCCGATAAGCTGAGCTCCACCTGGGTTGTCTCAGTTGTGCATACAGAATACGCCCTTCCAAGTTAACATTGCTGGGGATCGGGGGAGTGGAAGCCGGACTCAGGCTTGCTTGGCTGGGAGAATGATTCCTGGTCTTAGAGGAATGTTTAATGAGGAGAGGTTAGCTGAGCTGAATCTGTTTAGCCTCGAGCAAAGGAGACTAAGGGGGGACATAATCCAGGTGTTAAATCTGGTCATTGCATTACATTTTTTTTGTATCCACTCCTTTATTTCGTGTTTATTGTTTGTTAGGTGTAATGTCTGTCTTATGTTAGTTATATCCATCCATCCATTTTCCAAACTGCTTATCCTACTGGGTCGCGGGTGGTCCGGAACCTATCCCGGAATGTGGAATGGGCACGAGGCAGGGAACAATCCAGGATGGGGGGCAGCCCATCACAGGGCACACTCACACACAAATCGTGATTATATTATTGCACTATACTATATAAATAAAAAGTAAACTTAATACCAGTTGTGGTAATAAAGTGCACAGAGAGTAAGAGAGAGTAGGGTTTCACATAAACGTATGTTCATTAGCATTTAGTATTCTGATGGCTTTGGGGTTAGAAGCTCTTATTAAATCTGGTTGTTCTGCAATGCATACTGCGGTAACGTTT
>NW_026043676.1:0-27480 GCF_023856365.1 Brienomyrus brachyistius
AGAACGGTACCGCAGGTCATTGGGCCCCACAGCAGTCAGGCTTTATAATCTGCACTCTGCTCATTGAACTTTTCCCCTGTTCACTGTCTTCTGATACAGTTTCTATCTGCTGCTGATCTGCAATATTGTTCCTCCTTATTCACTGATGTGCAGTGTTGCATTGAGCCAGTGCATTATGCCCTGTGTGGCAGCTTCCTTTGGGAGGCTAATATCTGGCACATGAGCAATAATGTTACATGCAATAGGATTGTGTATAAGTTAAGGATTGTGTATAAGTTAATTTTAATATTCCTATAATATTCCTCTGTATGTAATATATTCTTATTTTTTGTTTCTATTATTACCCTATATTTATATATACATCCATTTCTTTTACATTCATAATGATGTTGTTTGTTGTTTTGTGCCCCACTGCTCTTGTAACAAGCCTCAGTCTTGACTCTCCCTTTTAAGGTCTTGGCCTTAAATCACACTCGATATAGGTGGTGTCGTCCCCATCACCCTGACCAGGATACATGCTGTAAGATTAATGGATGGTGTTTATCTGTGTGATGAAAAAGAATGTGAATAAAACAAAAATGTACCATTATAAATGGGAGCCCTAGGATGTGTGGTGGTTAGAGATGTGGACTGATGAGAATTTTGCTTTTCTAAAGTTCTGTTGTGAAAACTGTACATTCCGTTCCATGTACAGTAGTGATATGTAGCAATCATGTGCTCCAGTCAAATGTCCAGCTGCATGAATAATAATGGTGGCTTGTTTGGATAAAATAACTTAGGCTGAATACTTGAAAGCGTGACCTGGGTGAGGTAGAGAGGAAACAGGGTCTTACAAGAAGCAGATATTGTTCTGTCTGTGTGGTTTTTACTCTTTGCAAAGTGAGTCCAGCACAGTGCAGTCAGTGGGTCAGTCTTCCTGAGCTGCATCTAACCAGTGGAAACATCTGCAGCACTGCAGAGAAGCACTCAGCAGACAAACAAACCCAAACAGCTTACAGCTGTATGTCACTTTTGGACAGAGGTGGACAAAGTACACAACTTCACTACTTGAGTTAAGTATAGATACTCCTCGTCAAATAATACTCAAAGTTTTTCAGTTAATTTTTTACTTCAGTTAAAGTACTGGAGTATTTGCATCTAAAAATACTTAAGTATTCAAAAGTACATTATGTTTTAAATGCAAGACATTTTTCAGAACCTAATGACTCCTGAACACCCCACTGAATACACTGACTGGCTTGTACATCTTGTAGAATAAAAAGCTTGTGGAATATGATACAATGACTATAGAAACACAACTGACATAACAAAAGTACAGCCATTGTCATTTTCATCTTATTTAACACCCCCCACCCCACTCACACAAAAGAGCATGGTAGTGTTCTTACAGAGCCGTAGCAGTGTGTGTGTGTGCATGTGTGCATGTGTGTTTGTGTGTGTGTGTGTCTATGTGTGTGTGTGTTTGTGTGTCTGTGTATGTTTGTGTGTGTGTCTATGTGTGTGTATGTTTGTGAGCCAAGTAACAAGACAGGGAGCAAGAAACAAAACTCCTCTTTCTTAATTATCCACATCGTTATTAACGACACAGGTATATATACAGGTACATATACAGGTACATGTATATACTCAAAAATACATCCAGAACACACAATTAAATGAAAAACGTAATTTAAGAACACTTGAAATTTTCATTCAGTTTCTTTCATCTGTTTAATATAATCGATCAGTCCCTGTGCGTTTGCCCCAAACCATTCAGCATGGTACACAAGGGAGACAAGTAAGCATGTGTGACATCAAAGAACTGATTGCAGCAACTCAGCCTTTCCACAACATTAAAGCCGCTTATTCCCCCCCATGCCATGAAGAAATAATCTCTGTGGCTCCCCTCTCCCCCTCCCTCAGCCCCCAGTCTGGCTTGAACATTTGCACTTCCAGTAAAAATGCGCCCCAAACACACTGACACCAAACTCAGCACCGGTGCTCCGTAAAATCCCGTGATTCAGTCTCAGAAGCACTGGCTCCCCTGCCCTCCTCTGAACATTATTAAAGCTACACCCTGAACACTCTGTGTGACTGACATGAATGAGAAGCATCTTTATTCATAATCTCTGTAGCGGAGGTCAGAATACAGAGTGTCATTATTCCCGTCTTTCTTCTGTCTCCTGGGTTTTGGCTTCTTAAGGTTCAGGGCAGCGTAATTCAGTGTGTCCTCGTCATGGCACTGTGGAGACAAAGATGGCAGAATTGGATGGATCAAATCGGTTTGCTATTACCTATTTTCACAAATAGCACTTAAAATGCTGATCCCAGGATGGAAATCAGTCTGAGGTTCATTTGTTTTACTGACGATTTGTAATTTGAAATATTTATTACATACTTGCTTGCGTGACCATTCCACTTTTGATATATCACTGTTCTTTTCATCTGTTTAAAATATATAACACATCAATATATTATTTAATTTCGCACGGTATCATACCGTGGTCAGATAACATTCCGAATTTTCAAGCAATCAACATCCTTTTTGTCTCAAAAATGAAAGTAAAAATGACTTCTGTCAATTTAAGTGTGCATGTTTGGATACGTGTCATTTGTTCTCATATATCATATATAATAAAATTGCTATAAAGGAGATCTTGGTAATAAAAGTTATTGATATGCAACTTATTGCAACATGTATATTTCAATAGATTTTGCAAAATATGAAAGATATAATACAAAAATGTAAATCTTACAGTACAAAAAGGTTTATATAAATAAGGTGAGATTTAATAATGGATTTTAAAACTGTATTACCTGCAAGAGTGGTTTTAATATGAAAATGTTATCTATCATAAAACAATTTTATATTTCTATAATTTGTTAAAATCTACATTTTGTCCTTCTGAGTGCATAAAGCCGGGCAGCGTACCTGCACAGTGTGTACAGGTCAGTTTACATCTTATACAAATGAGAGCAACGTTCAGAATAATGCTGCAAGATAAAACTATCAGCAAGCCAGAGTGAAGAGGATCCAGCAGCTTCTGAAAGCCTGTAACAAAGAGATAGATTTCAGCATAATGATATAGAGACACATTTCCCATTTGCTTACATTACATTAGTTAAAGATCAAATCGATAACACATTACAGCAGTTGTTTTGTAAATAGTCCATTTTTAACATGAACTTCTAGTATTTTGCATTTTAACAATTTATATTAATATTTGAAATAATTATTAAATTAGGCTCCGGACCCCCCGCGACCCAATAGGATAAGCGGTTTGGAAAATGGATGGATGGATGGATATTAATATTTGAAATAATTATTAAATTAGGCTCCGGACCCCCCGCGACCCAATAGGATAAGCGGTTTGGAAAATGGATGGATGGATGGATAATTATTAAATTAACATCTGTGTAATTTAATTTAAGCACTTAAATTAGAAAATTCATTACATTAAAAAAAGAAATAAATGTCTTAATAGCAGAATAAGCTAAATAAAACTTTGAAGCAGATATACTCTCCACACTGGGTGCTACCATCTATATCCAGCTGTGTGCCGTTCCCAAACAGCATCTCCCCACACTGGGTGTTACCATCTATATCCAGCTATGTGCCGTTCCCAAACAGCATCTCCCCACACATGGCCACAGCGCAGTAGTAAGTCCCAGCATCGGAGAGGCTGAGGTTCCCCTTGGGGAGGCTGTAGACGCAGCTCCGTGTAGGAGATCCAGCCTCAGGGCTCTTCTCACACTCATCACTGCTGTTTCCATGGCTGTAAATGACTCCAGGAAGGGATTCTCCTGATCCATGTCTGAACCAGTAAACACTGTGTTCTCCTGCACAGCTCCCAGTCTCTATCGTACACTGCAGGCTCACAGAGTCTCCTGGCTGCAATGTGTCAGACACAGGCTGCTGTACCACAGTCCTGCTGTTGGAGTCTTTACCTGAAAAGCAAAATAGTCATGATGACAGCCCTTTGAGAATAACAATGGAAAATACAGATCCTCAAAAATTGTTCTTACAGATTTTTGGGAACTGAATCGATGTTCTTCTAGCCATCCAAGAAATCAGTAACTTCTTGGAGAACAGCTGACATTCTTCTCTCTTTTTATTGTATTACTGCTTATTAGTATATATCAGGTAACACTATACATTAACTGCACCTACATAATACCTAAATAAAAATTATATGATAATAACAAACATTATAATCATATAATGTCTTGTATTAATGTATGAAGGTAGATGAATATAATTAATTTCAATTCAAAGAAATGAAGTGTGTAAAGTGTACTTTATATTTTCATGATTTTCGTGACTTTACATTTGGTTTATGTTGCCCCTTTTCCACAGGAAGGTATTTATTGTTTTTGCATATTTAGCTCTTGATGTGTTTTGGTATTTTTGAGCATTTTGCTGTAGTACCTGCATAATTTAATTCAAGAGCCGAAGAGCTGTTTGCCCATTACTAGTTTGTCTATCTTTTAACATTAAAGAAAAAGTATACATAGTAAAAGGAATTACTTGGTTTCGTAGTTCCTCCTATTTATTTTCTTATGCACACAAAAGTAAGTTTTTCCGTTCAACCATAGCACTACAGCGAAAAGCAAAACGTCATGGCAAATACAATTATGCTTTATTCCAATACACATTGCTAATTTTTCATTATTATTACATTTATTCAGCATAATATCTTCAAAGGTTTCATGATTTAATTTGCAATCTTCTGGCCTGAAATCTTTTCCTGCTACACTGAAGACTCTCTCAGCGTGTGCAGAGAAAGCTGCAGCCAAAGGGTTGGCATCCTCTGATAAACATGGTTGGTTCAGGTATCGGTGACATTATGTGAACCTTTCATGGCAGGAATAGGGACTAGTTTGACTTTTGATGCAGGAAAAGTGTTTGGGACGTTTCTTAGGTTAGAAACTGCCGTCACTGCAGCCAACACTGACTTTTAAGGAGAGACACTCAGCTCTTCCTATGAGCAGATCCACCATGGTGCACAAAATGACAGTATAATTATTATTTTAGGTGACACTTCAAATGTTGCATTATTTCATTCTTTACAAAACGACATTTTTATAACAATGATGTATAACAATGTTAATGTGTTTATGTATAATTCATATTTAAATTAAAGTTCATATTTTAGTTAAAAGCTACACCTACAGTACGTATATGAACTTGAATTTGAATCCAAACCCTTTTTCGTTCTTCTTCTTTAAATTCAAATATAAATTTCAATGCCACAACCTGTTTTCAACCACAATTCAAATGTAATTCAGATTAACAAAATGAACTGAAATTCAAGTTCATATATGTATTCAAAATCCTGAATTTTAGGATACGTATTTGAGAATTTCATTCTCAAATCAGTTCTGAATGGTGCACATCCCTAGTTCATATGTTAAATCATGCATTTTTTTTTTCAGAGTGAATACACACTGACTGCTCAGATAAATAACGTCAAAAATAATTTTCTTTTGTTGCTTAAGATTTTTGCACAGTCCTATACTGTATATAACAACTCAAACATTTTTTTATGTTATTTGTTTTAAAGAGGCTGCAATGTGTAACATTAACATCTGTATAAAGAGAAGGTTAGGCTTTTGGCTGACAGCAAGCAAAATGCAACAAATTGTATAATAATAATAATAATAATAATAATAATGAATGATTTTTGTTTGATGTTTAGAAAAACATTTATGGAACAAAGCAGACAATAAGGTATCTTTGCTAATTTTATATTGACAAACAACTAAACTGTCAAAATTATTTTGCAGGGAATAATCTTACTGACATTATAATAAAGCAAATATGAAAATAGTTGGAATCTCATTTACCTGTGATTATGACAAAGGTTCCATTCCCGAAGGTGACCTCATGAAGAAACACAGCAGCACAATAATACACTGCAGAATCTGACGGCTCCACGTTAGAAATAGTGAGGTTAAAACTCCCCTCTGCATTCAGTAAGGAGTAACGTTTTATGCTTTTATATTCCTTGTAAAATTCACCAGGTACGTAGAGAAGTGCTTTCGCCATGGGCTGGGGCTTCCGACCAACAGCTTGCTTAAACAAAGTAACAAAAGTTGTTTCTCCTTGACAGAAGCATGTCAGGGTCACACTGTCTCCAAGCTGAACCCTCATCAGGTGACTGGGCTGAACAACATCTGTAGTCAGTGCAGTGTCTGCAAAAACAGAAAAACAAAAAAAATCATAATCAAATAAGACATATAATAGTAATCTAAATAACTATTAACTATGATGCAGATTAAATGGCCAAATTCCACTGATCACATCATACAGATAAATGAAAATATTAAAATCCCAAAATAATTTATATTATAGGGCCTTACTAATGAAAATGAGAAGACCAAAGAGTCTGAACATTTTTGTGCTTCCACTGTTTAGAATAAACTGCTCTGCTGCTAAGTGAGAGATCATGGTCGTGGTCGGGATGAAAGGGCAGGAAACAGAGAGGAAACAGAGAGACACACATCAGGCTGATCTGATTGGCTGTTCACATGGGAACTTAAGTAACAGTGAAAAAGCATTTTAATGTGCACTTACATGACGTTTATTAATTTACTCCTTAACATCCAGTTAAAATGAGAACAATTAGATAAACAGGAGCAGATACTGAGCATATAAAGTTCTTTGTACAGAGTGCTGAGATACTGTGGGAGAGCATTTGCTAATCATCTCTCTCAGACAAGCTCAGCACAGTATGAGTCTGTTATCTATCTGATATTAGACAGTCTCTCATACAGTAATAATAATTGATACTTTATTGGTCCCTGTGGAGAAATTGTCTTAACTTCTCTCTCAACTTGCTCTCTTTTTTTTAGAGTAAACAGAGTAAGTTGTCTGCGAAGGGCAGCCACCCATAGTGATGCCCAGTGAGCTGGGGGTTAAGGGCCTCGCTCAAGGACGCAGAGATGTGCTGTGGCTGGGTTTGAACCAGCGACCATCTTATTACAAGCACACAGGCATTAGATATTCTAATCACACTTAAAAGGCAGATTAAATGTTCTTTCCACCATGCAAACAGAATGTAAATTGTAGCTTTACTGCTTAGATTTACATTCACACATTTGCATTTAAAACAAGCATTTTAAGTGATGTACATGAGAGTAAATGGTGAATCAGTTTATTTGCCACTCTACACATTACATTGGCGCCCATTATAAGTAACTGTACAGTGACATTGCAGTTCCTCAGTTGCTTTGATGCATTTCTGGAATCACCCTTAACATCTGCAAAACTGTAAGTGCATTTCCCAAAACAATTCGTGCAAACAGCACCACACAGATGGACTGTCTACAAAAAAAGTCATAGAGGCCACCAGCAGCCCGAATACCACACCGTAAGGCCGTATGTTAGGATGCTCTCTATGGCAGAGCGGTAGGAGGCCACCAGCAGCCCGCATACCAGACCGTAAGGCAGCATGTTAGGATGCTCTCTATGGCAGAGCAGTTGAAGGTCCCGATCAAGAAATCCGACAAGTTTCCCCAATAAGCCAGTAACCCCGCTTCATAGAACAGGCCACAGGACTGGTTTTGGTGAGATAGTCCGAGTAGTAGGTAGAAATCAGGATGGAGACTGAGTGTGGGTCTAACAGGTGAGCAGATGTAGGACAGAATGTAGAGCCCTCTGGTGGAGTGCCTGTGCATGACTGAATGTATGGTTTGGGTCTGATGGTCTGAATAGTTGGTAGAAATAGGCACCTTCCTACCTGATGTGGTAGGTCTAGATAAGGGGTCACCAACATGGTGCCCCAAGGATGCCCCCAATGACCACATGAGTTGCCCGTGGACCTGTTCTATAAAATAGCACAACTCACCAGCGAACATCATCTAAAATTTTATTTTGTCCTGTTTCTAATCTATCACATTTGCATTTATATAGATTTGAAATTGAATATAAAAAAGCATTTAAAACATGTTTATCATGCATGAAGTTTAGACATGTTTAGGAGGGCGTTTAAAACTGATATCAAACTTCGTATGGCTCAGTACCCGTGAAGTAGCTCTCCGTTTTAAAAAGGTTGGTGACCCCTGGTCTAGATCTTGCAAGTTTGTTTGTACTGGCTGTGTGAACATACTGTAGCACTGTTAAGAATATGCAACACAGCCTGAGTTGGGGATCTGCTGTATGCATCAGTAATATAATGCTTTGTCCTTTTCTAGGCTGTTCATTAAGACATAAAGCCTGAAAGTTTTCTGAATGGCATTAATGAAATTGAGCACTGCCCCCACCTGCTGGCCAATTTATTAAAACATTGAAATCGCTGTCTGCACAGGCTGACGTGTCATTTAAGTCTGATAATTTTCTATGAGTCAAACGGCAAGAAAATGACAAGAAGTTAAAAACATGGAGTTAGATGAAGGAGAAAAGATTACAAATTTGAAGATTATGAAATCAGGACATGTCAGCTAAGTCAGCCAAGGTGGGTCTTAAACATATGGACGGAAGTATGAGCGCTAAACTTAAACGGGTTCACTTGTAACCGCTGCCACCAAATTTCGTTAAATTGCTGGGGAGGTCCAGATACATGAGACAGGAATAGAAGGATTATTCTTTATTAATATACAGACGAGGGTTACAACCCTCCCTAGGGCAATAGAAGGGGATACCTGCCACGGGACATTCTAAAACGCTTAATGTGAAAATGCGTAACGCAACTTAATGTATTAAAACAGTCACCACAAATCACCAAATTTCTCGCGAATGTATCTGGCCATAAAGACTTACCTGACAAGAAATCAAAACCGAAATGCTAGGAATATGGACTTTAAGCCTTTTCTTTATGGGCGTCAATGGAGGGGAAAACGCTTGACGTAAGATGAAGTCCATATTCCTAGCATTTCGGTTTTGATTTCTTCCCTGGCATGGGTGACGGGTACACCACGTTCCCAAAGCCACGTTAGCCTCGAGCGAACTGCCCGGAGAAACCGCTCACACCAGCGCTGCAACCCGATCTCCTCCCCTTTTAAACACACATTTCTATGGCGTTAAATTAGTGCCAAAAGTCGTGCGCATAAAAACAGAAAATCCATGCTCTCTACGCGCTCGCGATTGCACAGCACTCACTCACTCGCTCGCCGTTAAATTAGGGCCAAAAGTCGAACCACGCGCGTGCGTGTGCTCGAGTGCTGAAAACCCATCCCCTCTACGCGCTCGCGTCTGCACAGCACTCGCTCGCTCGAATTTCCCGCTTCGTCTTACCGTATATAAAAGAATGGGCCAATGTACGGTAAATTGCATTGTGAATAAAATTTCTTAATACAACATCACAAAGCCAATTTAATAAATTCAAATCCTGGGAAGAACGCTCCTCAGATATTAGTTCTCGGGTTAGTGTTAGCAGACTATAGGCGAAACCACCTTAAGTGCTATCTGTTAATGTTTATTAAATTAGCATTAAAATGGAGAGGTTTATAATATCTTTTGTCCTTGTAGCTGCTAAATACACTCATTATTAAAGCCATAAAGTTGTCTGCCTACTACATTGGAATCTCCACTGAGTAAGTGTTTTTGATGGATTTTATTTAACTTTATTATACTCTGGTCCTTAGATCTAATGTCATACTTCTTCACTTATATTGTTTGTGAAAAGGTTTACCACGGTCAAACAGAGCAGCCACTACATCATCATACATGAACAAGCACCTCACAAAACAAAAACATTTCATTTTCATAATTAAAACTTTTGAATGGTAGGCCTAGTGTGTGGATCAGAGACAAGATCTTGACACCTCATTAACTATAATTTGTTCTGTGAACAGCTCAGATACCACCTTCTCGAAAGTCTTCTGCATAAAATAGAAATAGGATTCAGCGCGACTCCACTAAATTTGGATTACCTGGAGTTCCTTTGTCATCAGGAGCTGTATCTTCTGCAGGCCCTGTCTAATCACATTGAAGTACCTCCTGCTATCACCCTGGCTTTGCAAGAGCTCTTTGACCTTGTGAGGGCACATCTGGAACGTCCAGCCCCATGTGTCACACAGGAAGTCGCTGCCACCAATAGACGACCCAAGATTTTGATTGAAGAACAATGTTTGAAAGAAATGCTCCATACTCAACTTCCTGTGCCTTGCATAGCCACACTGATGGGTGTTTCAAGAAGAACAATCTTAAGAAGAATAAAAGAGTATGAGCTCTGTGTTAGGGAACTTGACAATTTGGTTTCTTCTGTCAAGAATGATCTACCAAATGCAGGCTACAGGATAGTCAATGCAGGCTGCAGTCAATGGGCTACAGGGTTCGGTGGAGAAGAGTTGCAGCCTCCATGCATAGGGTTGATTCCATGCGCATCATATAAAGGTTGTCAAGTCTTGGCTGTGTTGTACGCAGAATGTACCAGGGCCTTTGTCTCTAGTACACGTGGACACAAACCACAAGTTGATCCGGTTTGTATTACCAGCAAATTTATTTGGAGTAAACCCTGGGTGGATTGGTGTGAGGTGGTGGTGGGGCTTTGGAGAAGATTTCCTGCCGATCAACACTAGCAACTTATATCTATCTGTCATGGAGGTCTCGGGACTCACAGATATTCAGAGACATGTGGATAGTTTACCAGTGGTTTTCAGCAGGAAATAGTTATTACTACAAATTGTCACCCCCCCCCCCCCCCGCCCCCCACAGAAACTGGATCTGGCTATAGTGGGAAAATCTTTTTTTTTTTTTATTTGTGAGAACTTGAAAGCAAAACAAAACTTGGAAAAAATATATGCTCATTCACCAATTTTCTAATCTGGGGTCTAAAGTGGTCAGGCTTGCAAGTGTATTTGGTTATTTGTCTATCCTAGCCTGTTGCAGTGTATATTTCCTGTATATTTTGCATGTAAAAAATGTTGTTTGTTATGTCAGTGCTTAATATTATCATGTAGTCTTCATGAACTTTCTTCATCTTGGCCAGGGACTGCATTTGAAAAGTAGCCACTTGACTAAAATTGGCACATTTTCAGAAATGCCAGCAACAATACTGATAATGAACACCCCTCTAACTGACTCTCAGTTGGTTTAGAAAAAAGACTTTTAAGAGAAAAGAAAGCCTTCCTTTGGTTTTGCATTTTTCTCTTTTTTGTTGGCTGTGCACAATATATTAGAAGAATACCTTACAATTATATTAGTTAAGAAATAACAGATTGCGTATATACAATATTAAGGTGATGACAACAACCCTCACTGTCTCTAGGTGCTGCTTCAGACAGGGCATTCTGCAGCAGGGACACCACCCGTCGTGCAGCATCCAGCAAATCTCCCTATCACAACAGCCCACATAACAGAATAACATTAGTGTATGATTCAGTAGGGCTAGTCCAGGTCTGGAAAGTAGTTGGGCCAGATTTTTAAACCAAGAAATTTAGCTGGGCCAGACATTTTCAGCGGCCCAGTAAGCAACAGGTAATGGCATTTTAAACAAACACAAATCAAGGTACATTATTTTAAAAAACTACAACTGAACAGAATCTGAGAGCAATATTTTTTTTCACTTCTGAAATGAGAAAAATATTTTGGTCGTATCTGACCTAGACGCATCCCAAAGAAAAAAAATGCCTATTAGATGGTAAACAGACATAAAGAAAAAGGGAAAAATCGTCTATAATCATCATCCGCTTATACTGTGGTGATCCATTTCACCCACACAGGCATGATCACCATTAGCGGTTTCCACATTATTGTCGAGGTGACTATTCACTTTACCTCTGCTTTCTCCGACATCTTCCTGATTCTGCCGCCAACAAGGGGCTCATAGGGTGGAGACTGAGGGTGTTAAACAGACCAATCTTTTGTCACTGAATGCAACAAATAATGTATTTATCTGTCAAAAGTCCAGCACCAGGAAAAGCAACAGAGTGACAGTAGAAACTGTAATAATAATGGAAGTGCGCCGCCCTACAGGGAAGGAGGAGTGATGGGAGTCCCGGTGGTGGCTAAGCGCGCGTGGGGAGAGGCGTCGTACTGTGAGGCTTCATGAACTTCCGATGGGGCAGTGCTGTCATACAGCGGGGAGCCTGAGAGGGGCACTGTGGCCGGGTGCGAGAGCCCTGGGTAATGAGTTGTAGAGCTGCGCAGTGTCACGATCGGGTACAAGCAGGCAGGCGATCGTGCGGGCAAGGCGTGCAAGGAGCAAGCGGACAGGCAAAAACGGGAGTTTAATTAGGAAGCGCGGACGGGGAAACATCTCACGCATACAAACATCAATGACAGACACTGGACTCAGGTAAGACACGGACTGAAATACACAGGACTGAGCAAATTAACTAGATACAGCTGGGTACAAATCGGGAGAAAACACGTGGGTAATCAGGGGGCGTGGCACACAGGAGGAGCGGACGAGCCGGGCATGACACGCAGGAACTGAGAGCCCAAGCTGTTGGACATTCCACTGGACTAGGAGACTGGGGTGAGTGAGGAGGAGCTCATTGACCACAAACTGGGATACTGGCTGTGTGTGAGCAATGGGGTGGAGATTAAGGAAAGACGTTAAATCAGCATGCAGTGTTGCCTGGAAACAACAACAAATATACTAGTGTCACTGTACTAAAACAATATCAAAATAATGCCTATTTTTTATTCATTTTACTTGTAGAGTGCAAAGTACAAAGGAAAACAAAGAGTAACTATGGCGAAATAAATCAAAGCATGTCCCAGAATGATGGGCCTGAATGGATCAGGACAGAAGAAGGCGAAAGTCCTGTTAACGAGGTGAGACGATGCAGACACAGGCCAGGATGTGGGTATAGGCGAGAACAAGAGGGAAGACGGGGGCCCGAGACTCAGCATGGGGACAGGTGGGGGAGGGGAGGCACGGGCTCACCTGGAGCTGCTCCCGGAGGTGCCGCTATGACTCATGGGTAACATGCCGGAATGGGACGGCACCTGTAGGCTGGACCAGTTGTCATGGGAGGGCAACATGGACAGACAGGTAGACGAGCTGTCTGAATAAGCAGCTGCAAGTATAAAACAATAAATGAAGCAGGTATGTGGTGGGCAGTGTTACAGCGTCCTTAATATGGTCAATACAGAAAAGGCATGTTATCATGTTATGTATATACTGCCTCCAGTTACTTAATGCCTAACTTTAATACATTGATTGATTTGTTCACTGCTGCAGCCTGTGTCAACTTTCCTTTCAGACAGATGTAAAGTCCATTCTGTTTTTGTTCTGTGTAGTTTTTTTTGAACAGCATATGGCTGAATTCTGTTAAACCTCAGACTGAAGAAAATTGTGTTAATTGAAAAGCAAATATCAAAAACTCAGTCTGCAGGAATGTTTTTCTAAATATTTCTGTGGACTTTTGGAAATTTCACGAAATTCCATTGCTCCATTACATAAACACTGAGTGAGATTTCATTCCCATTACTGCAACGTATGAAGAGGATTATGACTTATTACTTTAGGTTATCGGACTGAGTGAGTTTTGGAAATTTGCTCTTCGATAACTGAAGCAGTGCTGTGAATGCAGAGGTTATATGCGTCGCATATCAACAGAACTGTATGTTTATGTCTTGTCTTAATTATTTTGATTAAATGTCTAACTATTCCCAATATGTGTGAACATACTTGGCCAAATAAAGCTGATTCTGATTCAGTCAGAGGGTAATCGTCGGTGTGCTGTACTATCGTGGTGACCCACACAGAGAGCTTAGGACCATGATTTCAGTGTGTGCTTGTGTGAGGGGACAGGCAGGGCGGCGGCTCACTGGGTGATGCACTCCTGTGGGTATAGGGGCTGGGATAGGGGGCGGAGCAGTTACTCCTCAAGGAGGAGTAACAGTCACAGCCGTGGGGGGAGGAGAGGGAGAGGGTGCTCCCAAACTGGGGGTGTGGGTTTGATGAAGAGCAGAGAGACCCTGAGCCTGGGATGAACCAGCTGCCTACTGAAACGAAAGCGGATAAAGACAGAAACTAGAACCTCAAACTAAACAACACAAACAACAATATCAAGTTATATTCAATCATTAAACCGTTATATATTTAATCTAAACAATAGTAATAAATATCGTTCCGATTCAAAATATCATTTACGGGTGAATCTTATGACTTGCATTGGGAAACAGGAAACGGGCCAAGCTGCAGGGCCAGTTCAAAGGCATAGTGCGAGGCGCCCAGAAAGGGGGCGAGGTCTGGGCGGAGTCAGCTAAAGAAGAAAAAGGCCTGACCTTTTTCTGGATGCTGTGGACTGTGTTTGTGTGTGAGCTGCAGCTGCATGTTCCTTACATTTTTTTTATTAACACCAGCACCGTGAGGTTTGGCCTGGACTGGGTCCTGTCCTGCATGGTTGAAGACATGTTGACTGATGGTCAGCCCGTGTTCTGTTGGATCCCACAGAAAGGAAATGGGAATCCCGTTTGGATCGGATGCTGACAGTTGAAAAAAAACTCATGTCTGTGTGTTATGAAAGAATATCAATAAATGTTTCCGAAAGGGGATGACTCATTTGGTAATTATTTACGGCTTATGTTATGGCTGAGAAATTTACAGTCTTTACTAAAGTCTGACTTCTTTCGAGTCACCTTTAATATAGATTGGACACTCTCTATGCTATGTACAATACTTATATAGATGGTACATGTTTACTTGCTTGCACAGATGGTTGATTAGGTAATTAGTGTAAGTGTGTGTGTGTGTGTGTGTGTGTCCAATCGCATGTATGTCCAAGGTCCATAGTAAGTAATATACACTGATCAAGAGATGCCTGAAAGTGGATGAAAGAGGACATTAGTGGGTGTATCACTTAGTGTAACGGGTGCAGGAAAATGAGCAGGACTGCAAGCCATATAATGACCCACTGTCCTTATCTAGCTCTTAATACAGTATGCATACAGTGATGTATCTACAATGGACAGCTACTATAAGCAGATAGCACAGTACAGGTGCTTAATCTGTATGCTATTTCCATCCATCCATTGTCCAAACCGCTTATCCTACTGGGTCACAGGGGGTCCGGAGTCTATCCCGGAATCAATGGGCACGAGGCAGGGAAGAACCCAGGATGGGGGGCCAGCCCATCACAGCTCACACTCACACACCATTCACTCACACATGCACACCTACGGTAAATTTAGCTACTCCAATTAGCCTCAGCATGTTTTTGGACTGTGGGGGGAAACCGGAGGAAACTAGCAGCTTTGTGTGGTAATTGTTTGTATTAAAAATACATTGGATCAAGTCAAATTATTTTTATGAAGAATTAACATCTAAAAGCTGCTAGTAGACCGTGGGAAAATAATTTTTCTATTTTCTTGCTGCCATCTCGTGGCCAAAAGTAGGTATTGCAATTTCCATCATATGTAAGAGGGCCTGCCCATCAGAGTAATGTACATCCTGTGACATGTATTGACTATCAAGACAAACTGAAACACGGTGTATTAGGCTGTCAATGAGTACTGGACTAGGGTGAAAAACTGCCTGATAATCTACCTATTAACTAGAAGAGTACAAACTGGAGACGGATCCCCTAATACAGAGGGATTAACGTCTGTGCCACATCCAGAACCATTCAGTGTAGGAGTCTGGTGGTTCTACTGGATACTGACAAGTACCCAGCCCCTTTGTTCCCTCTGATAATCATCAGTCCTCCTCTGAATGCCTTCACCACTCTATTCCTGAATAGGTACACATTTAAATATGCTAGCAAGATCAAGGTATTGGGATAACTGTTAGGTTCGCTGTTCAGAGAGTTGCAGTGAAAACCATCATACACAGTGGCCCTTTCTGGATAAGATTACCTCCCTCTGATCTAACAGGTCAAGATCAAAGCAAGGTGCATTGCAATGTCTGACACCCAGCACACTACAGCATATAAAATACAGGTATCCATCGCCTTCCGCATTTGGAACCAGGACCACTTGTTGCAAGTCAATTTGGGCGTATCTCAAGTTATACGAGAGAGGCAAGACATTAAGGACAGTATACACAGTACTGAAATAATAATGTACATATTAAACCACAGCACTTAATAAACAGATACTGCACTTACATTTCACAAAAAAAAAATAAAGCACAGATTGCACTAAGAAATCAAAAGATGCATGTGCTAGCAAACAGTGGGAGCTGAGGAAGAAGCAGTGGTGAAATACTTTATTGTACAGTACAGTAAGTTTCTTTTTATAGAATGAAATAGCATACAGGGGGCGGCATGGTGGTGCAGTGGTTAGCACTGTTGCCTCACACCTCTGGGACCCGGGTTCGAGTCTCTGCCTGGGTCACATGGGTGTGGAGTTTGCATGTTCTCCCCGTGTCGTCGTGGGGTTTCCTCCGGGTACTCCGGTTTCCCCCCACAGTCCAAAAACATGCTGAGGCTAATTGGAGTTGCTGAATTGCCCGTAGGTGTGCATGTGTGAGTGAATGGTGTGTGAGTGTGAGCTGTGATGGGCTGGCCCCCCATCCTGGGTTCTTCCCTGCCTCGTGCCCATTGATTCCGGGATAGACTCCGGACCCCCTGTGACCCAGTAGGATAAGCGGTTTGGACAATGGATGGATGGATGGATGCTGAGGCTAACTGGAGTTACTAAATTGCCCGTAGGTATGCATGTATGAGTGAATAGTGTGTGAGTGTGCCCTGTGATGGGCTGGCTCCCCATCCTGGGTTGTTCCCTGCCTCGTGCCCATTGCTTCCGGGATAGGCTCCAGACCCCCCACGACCCAGTAGGATAAGCGGTTTGGACAATGGATGGATGGATGGAAACAGCATACAGATCTTATAAGCACCTGTACTGTGCTATCTGCTCATAGTAGCTGTCCATTGTAGATACATCACTGTATGCATACTGTATTAAGAGCTAGACAAGGGTCATTATATGGCTTGCAGTCCTGCTCATTTTCCTGCACGCGTTACACTAAGTGATGCACCCACTAATGTCCTCTTTTATCCACTTTCGGGCATCTCTTGATCAGTGTATATTATTTACTATGGACCTTGGACATACATGCGATTGAACACACACACACACTTACACTAATTACCTAATCATCCATCTGTGCAAGCAGGTAAACATTTACCATCTATGTAAGTATTGCACATTGCATAGAGAGTGTCCAATCTATATTAAAGGTGACTCAAAAGAAGTCAGACTTCAGTAAAGACTGTAAATTGGCAGCCATAACATAAGCCGTAAATAATTACCAAATGAGTCATCCCCTTTCGGAAACATTTATTGATATTCTTTCATAACACACAGACATGAGTTTTTTTTCAACTGTCAGCATCCTTCTCGATTGTCAGAAGCTCTGCGCTAGAGGGAGGTTTACTGGTCTTATACTCTTCTGGCACCTTGTGTGATTCCTGACTTGGGACATCAGTTTGGCTCCTTCTGTATGTGGTTTACATTGTATTTGTTCTTTAAAGTTGCCCCTTCAGAATTAGACAGTGTAACCAGCTTGCCACATATTGCCTGGATGACATAAGGTCCGGTAAAATCCGGTTCCGTTCTTCCTCCTTTCCGTCCCCGCTTCCTCATGTTGAACAGAAGCGCCTCATCTCCAACATGATAAACTGTGTTTTGGTACCTCTTTTGTATTCGTTTACCACATGCCTGCTTCTGTTTTTCCTGTTACTAGGAGATGTTTTCAGCTGTTGTTGCTTATTGTCTCAACTACTTTATTTTTTTCATCAAAAAACGTGCCGTAGCTTTTCTCATCGGGAAGAATAATTGTGGAAAGCTGAAGTGGAAAAACATTCATAGCAAATTATTATTATTCACAGATCATTATAAAGAGTCATTTTCTAAAAGCATTAAGAACAATGTAATTTGCTGTTTCAAGATATGTTTTTAAATAACTACTTGTCAGTCATAAGAAACTCTTCAACACACATGATCCGATCTTGCCACAAATCATTTTTAATCTCACTTTTGTTGCCAGCAGTTCAGACATTAATGGCTGTGTGTTGAGTTATTTTGAGGGGACATCAAATTTACACCATTATACAAGCTGTACACTGATTACTTTACATTCTATCAGAGTTTCATATCTTTAACGTTGTCCCTTGAAAAGATATAATAAAATATTTACAAAAATGTGTGGGGTGTACTCACTTTTGTGAGATACTGTATATTAAGGGATTGATTGTCAATAATATCAGTAATTCCTGATGTAATGTTAAAAGAATAGAGCCTGTCTCACACAGTTCTAAAACAACCTCAAAAACAGACTTACCATTTTATGTCATCATTCGTTTTCTCATCCAGGCCATTGGTTTGGGGATGATATGCAGCAGTGATCAACGGCAGAACAGGGGCTCTGAACGCAGTATGGATTAAAAAGGAATTAACCATCTCTCTCAATATAAAATTAGGATCATTTATTCTCTACAGAGGCCCCCATAGAATAGTGCATCCATCCCCTCACTCATGTTTAGACAGACGTAAGGCAACAGGCCAATGACATTCAGAACAGCAACAACATCAACAATTGTACAGCTAGTTTTAAAATTTAATAAAAAAGACAAACCAATTAGGTAATATTAATGAAATTATTAAAATGTGCAGATTAATAGTCAGAAATAATTTGCGATTTTAAGAGCGGAAAGGATACATTAAAACTCAATTACATTTATCCCTTAATAATAAAAAAAAGGTTTTTGAATTTTACATCATGATAAATGAGAACTATATGTGATTACTAATTACTGTTGACTAATTTCCTGTCTGGACGTTTCCCTCCTCATTGTTAAAAGTCATTATATGTCTGGGTGCCAGTCAGTGGAAGCACACAGACATGTTGGCCAGCTGTCATATTCATTCAGCACCAGCCCATCAAGTAGAGAATTCAGCACCACGGACAGTGACCTGTGTTACAATGACATCAGGTCATTGGCTCTAAATATTTTTCTAGAAATAACTAAATGGCTCTATTGTAGAAATTTCCAGCCAGAGTCTTGTGGTGCGTTCGTTTTTCTCTCGGAACTTGGAAATTCCAAATTGGGTAACATCACATCCAACAATCTCCCGTTCAAGCTAGCACAACTCGGAACAAACATGGCTGCCTCCATGAATACGCTGCTGTGTTGTTGCTTTATATTTTAGCAGTTATGGAGTAAGATTATTATTTCAGACAAATAAACAAGAAACAGGAACTAGTCAAACCACATTAAAAGCTTTATAAAGTATTTTAGTACATTCATAGCGATATTCTTTTTTCGAGAGGCAAACAAACTACAAACAAACCAAAAACACTAACAAGTCTGGTAAAAATCTGATATTGCATGTTAGGATACTGTTTACGGTCACAATATGGTATTCTCTAAATCGAACACGTGCAATTACATTAATAATTACTAATAATTATAAATAATAATAATAATAAATGGGCGGTATGGTCGTGCACTGGTTAGCACTGTTGCCTCACACCTCTGGGACCCAGGTTCAAATCTCCGCCTGGGTCACATGTGTGTGGAGTTTGCATGTTCTCCCCATGTCGTCGTGGGGTTTCCTCCGGGTACTCCGGTTCCCCCCCACAGTCCAAAAACATGCTGAGGCTAATTGGACTTGCTAAATTGCCCGTAGGAATGCATGTGAGAGTGCATGGTGTGTGTGAGTGTGCCCTGCGATGGGCTGGCCCCCCATCCTGGGTTGTTCCCAGCCTCGTGCCCATTGCTTCCGGGATAGGCTCCGGACCCCCCGTGACCCAGTAGGATAAGCAGTTTGGAAAATGGATGGATGGGATAATAATAAATTTAACAAAATAAACATTTTTAAGGATTTGTAAAATAGAATTAATGTTGAGTGTGTAAGCCGCCATGTTGAAATTACGTCACAGGGGCAACTCGGACAAGAAGATTCTGTCAGACATTAACGTCATAAAAGAGGCGTTTCTAATGGGAAGTGATGTTTTTCGTGACGTTTTTGTTCGAGTTGGAGTGAAATAATCAAACGCAGCATGTGTTCCTATTTGAAGAGAATATTCTATTTTTATTCTAAGGAACTACAGAAAATCAGCTCTGCATGTGATCTCCCCTTTACTGCTCGAGCAGGGCACACGCACATCAACAAGTGTCAAGGCAGCAAGTGCATGCAAACAACTTCTCAGGACGGTTACAGTATAGGACCTTCAGAAAGAGCCAGACTGCGGCGTCATTCAGAGATTCCATTGTCTAAGGCTTGCACTAAAACATTACAGCATATTTAAACAAAGTAGCATGGCACCTGTGTCAGAATCCCTCCCTGCCTTGTTCTGTTCTCTCTTTGTTGTCCCCATTTAGCCAGCACATGTCACTGGCCATCCTGACTCCTCTTTTGATTGTGGGTTTTAAGGATATCAGTGGGTCTGTGTTTTCATAATTGTCCCCCAGGCCACCATGCTGCTCAGCCCTTGATTCCAACTACAGTTGCAATCAGGTGGTTCTCAATCTACTAGGACTGTATAACAGGATTGGCCACCTGTTCTACCTTTACTCGTTCAGCCGCATTCATGAGTCTGGCCTATAGGTTATTCAAATTTTGTCCTGCCAAATTTACCGGACAGGAGGTGGACACTGCAAATGAATGTGTGAATACTCCAATACCTACATCTTTACAAGTTACCTGAAGTGGTTTGGTAAATGATTGTGAGGTTGGAAGTCCTTCTTGATGTCTGTTTGCAGCTCATCCACCAGCAACTGCACGAGTTGTCGCTCCCAGAGGGAATCCCACTCTCGGTCCGCTGGAGGGTCCATCTCACTGTAGCTGGAGTATGTTTCCATCAGTCACTTGGCGTGGGGCTCACAGAATTTACCAGGCTCCTGTTTAATCTGACGCACCTTAGTCCAGTCCATGCATCTGGGGAACTTCTCTGAAAATCTCTGGCAGATTCTTTGCAGCTATACTTGATATTGGGTACTTGCCGCAACTAAGTAATGGGTTGTTGAATCAAAGTCCCGTTCCATGTCAAAAATAACCCCATTTTAGGGTTTTGTTAAACAACTGGTCTAATTTGGATGCAGAGGTTCTGCACGGAAGGCCCAGTCTCTGAAGGGCTGTGGCATAGCGAGGCCTGTTCTGCCTGGAATCCGGCAGGTCACTGGCAACATCCCCCAACTCCTTCATCTATAAGGTCGGGAAACCAGAACGTTTACTCCCCCTTATGGATAAGGACATACCAACGTTGGGGCAACTCCTGCTGCCTGAGTCTTCAACCAAGTCCAAAACAAAAGTATACAATGTTAGGAAGGGTAATTCAATGGTATGAGACTGAAACTAGAAACTGTAAATCGGATGGAGTTAAATAGCAATACTGTGGAAGAGGCATGGGAATTTTTTAAAAGCACATTGTTGCAAGTGCAAAAGAACTTCATACCCGTTTCCAGAAAAACTAAATCTAGGAAACTGCAACCAAGCTGGTGTCATGACCTGCTTGTACGATCCTCGTGTGTGCCACGCCCCCTCATTAACCATGTGTGCTGCCCCGATTGTAACCAGCTGTTTTCTGTCAGTTTGAGTAGTCCTGTGTATTTAGTCCACATTCAAGTCTGTTTCCCCAGTCCTGTCATTGAAATCTCTCGCTGTTGGTACCTGTTTTCATCAATAAACCCTCATTCCCGACTCTCCGTTTCCCGGATCCTTGATTCCTCGCTTCCTGCCTGTTCGTCCAGCACGCGATGTCACAGGTGGTTTACTACGAAAATTAAGAATAAAGTCAGGAGCAAAAGGGCTTTCTTCCACAAATGGAAATTAACTAATGATTTCAAAATAAAGCAGGAGTATCTAAGTCTACAGGTTTAGTTAATAACAGTTATAAGGATGACGTTAAAAGTTTCTTCCAATATTTTAACTCCGAAAGAGCTCTAAAAGCTGAAAATCACTCATTTGCAGGATAGTAAGGGCCTTATAATTGAAAATGAAATTGATATAAATGAGTTTAATGATTATTTTACAATGGCTGTTCACAGTAGAATAGCTTACCACCATTTAGTACAAATACAACGATGTCTATGACCAATATATGTATAACTGAGGCTGATGTGGTACAAAGCCTAGCTAAGCTCAAAATAAATAAATCGCAAGGCCCTGATGGCATCTTATCTATAGTTTTAAAAGAGATGAGGGGTATTATTAGCCAACCTTTAACTTTACTATTCCAGAAATCATTATCTGCTGGTGTGGTATCTTCTGATTGATGTTAGATCATGTCTCATGTCCAGAGAGGCTACAACAGGATCTGGATTTAATTAGCGACTGGGCTCATACGTGGCAGATGAAATTTAACATAGATAAATATAAGGTAATCCATGCAGGGAGCAGAAATATAGTAAATATAGTAAAGTACAGATATTTTATGGGTTCCACTGAAATAAAGGTAGCTGATTACGAGAAAGATCTCGGTGTGTATGTTGATACTTCCATGTCCCACTCTTGCCAGTGTGGGGAAGCATTAAAAAAAGGCAAAAGGATGTTGGATTAAACTCCACACACCTAGAGATGTAAGTCAAGAGAAGTGATGCTACGATTATATAATTCCTTGGTAAGATCCCACCTAGAATACTGTGTGCAGGTTTGGTCACCATACCTTCAGAAGGACATTGCTGCCTTGGAAAAGGTGCAACGTAGGATGACTAGAATGATTCCTGCACTTAGAGGAATGTCTTATGAGGAGAGGTTCGCTGAGCTGAATCTGTTTAGCCTCAAGCAAAGGAGACTATGGGGGGACATGATCCAGGTATATAAGATTCTAACAGGTCGGGATGCTGTTCAGCCAAATGACCATTTCAATATTAATTTAAAATACTAGAACTCGTGGCCATAGTGGAAATTAGCTGGAGAACATTTAAAAATGAATCTGAGGAAGCACTTCAATTCAATTCAATTTTATTTATATAGCGCTTTTAACGACATGCATTGTCACAAAGCACTTTACATTTAACCGGCCAGAACCCCACCAAGCAAGCCTGAGGCGACAGTGGCAAGGAAACTCCCTCTAGCAGGAAGAAACCTTGAGTGGAACCTAGACTCAGAAGGGGACCCCATCCTCCTCTGGGCGACCAAGGAGCATGAAACTGCATTTACATTGACATTCATTAGAGTTCATATAGTTATAAAGTCCCAGTTGGTTTCATGTAGTTATATCCAGGAGTCCAGGTGCGGGTTCACACGGTGTAGTCGGCTCGGTATCAGCTCGAAAAAGAGAAGATGGAGAAGAGTTATTGCCCTACACCTAACCGGCAGGACTAAAGCAACTATGACAGCCTGCCTAAAGAGTGACCTGGAAGGAAGCACAGGCATGAGGGTTTACAGAGGTTTTGGCGTCAAGCCACCTCCCATCCACAGCTTAAGTGATCGGCGAGAGTGGCAGGACGACAGCACCAATCCCCCCCTTTCCCCTTCAATCTCAAATAACTATGAACCTCCAGATTTCCCATTCACCTTAGAAAAGAAGATTTAACTATCCAAAAGACTGGCGAAAGAGGTACATCTTAAGCCTTGACTTAAAAGCAGAGATTGTGTCTGAGTTCCGAACACTAATAGGAAGTTTATTCCATAGCTGTGGTGCTTTATGAGCAAATGCTCTTCCCCCAAAGGTAATGTTCTTTATTCTGGGTACGGATAGAATACCTCCATCTCGTCATCTAAGTGTATGATTCGGAACGCAAATGAGGTCACTCACATACTGCGGTGCAAGACCATTTACAGCTTTATAGGTTAAGAGCAGTGTTTTGTAGTCAACACGAAATCTAACTGGCAGCCAGTGCAGTGAAGATAAAATTGGGGTAATATGATTATATGTTTTAGTTTAACTATTGCTAGTAGCGGTTCAATCAATGCTGGGAGCATCGCTGAATAATTTTGATGGAACAGGTTCTAGCATACAAGTAGATGAATTTGAAGATAAAATTAAGTACATCAGTTCTGACTGGTTAACCAATATTCAATATTCAAAATGTTCTGTTTAATTGAGCATATTTTGGTCAAAAAGTTTCATAAAGTCGTCACTGGAAAATAACCAGTGGTCTGGTTATTAGTCAGCTTGGACACCATAGTAAATAGGAATCTAGGATTATTTTTGTTTATTTCAATTAGTTCTGATAGATACTAGATGATTTGGCGGCACTAAGAGCCTTTTTGTAGCTACCCATAGCCTCTTTCCATGCTAGTTCGAACACCACTAGTTTAGTATGATGCCACTTACATTCTGTAAGGACATAAAACTTATAGGTCCTGCAGGCCCCAACTCTGATCAGCCTGCATCAGTCTATTTCAGAGCTCCGCTGGCCCAGGCAAGACTGGACTCAACTCGTCAAACCACCCCTTTTAAGGAAGGCAAAGGCCTGCCGGCTCCTGAGAGACTGGATAGGAATAACTGGAGCAGCACAGAAAAAGCAAGACCTTTCACCCCCGGAGTGACCAGAGTTCCACAATCAATCCACAGCAACAACAGCTGTCAGCCTCCAGACACAGACACCTTTTCCACTATAAACAGGATAACTCAGCACACATAGATGTTAGGGACAAATACACGCATGTTTGGTCTCGTTTGAATAGGCATGAGACGAGGAGTATTATACTCTCAGATTTAAGGCAGTATAGCTTTTCCTAAGAGAAATACAGAAACTTCGGCTCAACCCACCAAACTGAGAGAGATTCTCTCATGGTAGAACAAGGGAATTACAACCACCCCCTAAAGTGATCTGATTGGCTGGGGACTTGAGAACCAAGGTCAGCAATGCCCCTAAAATTAACCATTGACCGAAATTAGTCAGTCTTCAGAAACATGCCATCACCTGGTCTGGATACTTAAGGAAGGGCTTCAGAAGTAGTCGGGGAGTCACTCTGTAATCAGAGCTCCCGCAGAGAACTGGGTGAAAGTCTATCTGTAGTCAGATACTTTCCACAGAACTTTGTTCACTCTCAGCTGAGGAATGTGAATACATGATATGAAGACAACTGGATCACAACTGGATCACGGGGGAATCATAAGCAGGGAAGAACACACAGGCAAACAGCAGCAGCAACATTAAAGGCAGGACTGAGAAGCACATTTATACAAGGCTAAGCAGGGAGCAAACTAGAGGCACCTGAAATGAGTAACACAAGGGCAGGAAGGAGAGGTAAAACAAACGCGGAACAGGCATGGCACGTTATACCACACTAGGGAGGAAACGGGAGGTTCAGGAGGGCAGGGTGTGGCAGGGATCCGTTTCAAAATTTAATTTTGGCTTGTACAAACCTTGGTAAAAGCTGCAAAAGATCGATCAACCACTTTCTGAGCTATTGTCTTAACAAACAAAGCATCTGTTGGGGTGGCGGTGTCTGGGGAATACCATGTGTAATACACCTTGTGAAGATTTATATGTAAAACAAAATATTTTTTGATTCTATCACACATATAGAAATTATCCATCCATCCATCCATTTTCCAAACCGCTTATCCTATTGGGTCGCGGGGGGTCCGGAGCCTATCCCAGAATCAATGGGCACGAGGCAGGGAACAACCCAGGATGGGGGGCCAGCCCATCGCAGGGCACACTCACACACCATCCACTCACACACACACACCTACGGGCAATTCAGCAACTCCAATTAGCCCCAGCATGTTTTTGGACTGTGGGGGGAAACCGGAGTACCCAGAGGAAACCCCACAACGACATGGGGAGAACATGCAAACTGCCACACACATGTGACCCAGGCGGAGACACGAACCCGGGTCCCAGAGGTGTGAGGCGACAGTGCTAACCACTGCACCACCATGCCGCCCCTTATAGAAATTATTCTAGGTTTAAATAGTAATTTAGCTGAGTAACTAGGCTGAAATTCTAGATAGTTGCAATTTTAAGAATTATTACTATTATTCACAGCTTTTAAGCATGCAGTTGGATGACGGATGGATGGATATTCAGCCACCAGAAATGCCAATTGTTGTTAAGAGGATCAAAGTCTGCAAAGTAGTATGCAGGGTTTAAGGCCAGAACACAGCATACTCTCCGACAGAAAGCATAAAGTTCACTGGGGGAATTTCTGTGGCCACTGCCTGAACAGCATGTGTGGAGAATGTTTATGAGGGTCGAGCCATGCAGAGCTGCTGGCCCTGGCATGTAATGATGAATCACAAATCAGTTAAAAATCGGTGCAAATGCATGAAGATTTAAACCGGCTGATGTGGAAAATGAATCACTATTGTAGGAGTACTTCACAGTACTTTAACAGAAAAACTGGTGTAATATTACATTTGATTTCACAATGTGAGTTTGACGTCAGATGTCACTGCGTATCACGTCGACATCGTACGTCAGTTTTTGGTTTTGAGCGAACGCGAGATGATGAATGAATTTGAAACTGAGGACGGCACAGTGGTTAGTGCTGGCTTCGGTCCAGGGCCCTTTCTGTGTGGAGTTCGCATGCTCTCCCCGTTTTCGCCGGGGACTCCAGGTTCCTCCCACGGTCCAAAAGCATGCAGGATAGGTTGACTGGTGAGTCTAAATTGGCCCTGTAGTTGTGTGAGTGTGTGCGACCTGCGGTGTGTAGGTGACTGCCTGGGCTTGGTTCCTGTCTGCGCCCCTTGTTCCCGGGATAGGCTCCGGTCTCCCCCGCGATCTCAGTTGGGATTAAGTGGTTTCAGAAAATGGATGGATGGACGCACCGCCCGATCTTCAATTGGCGGTGTGGCAGCATATTAGCTTTCCGGTAATCACAAACGAGGAGGAAACAGCGAGAAAAGCACAGACAAGACATAAACTGCATGCAAACATTGTAATAGACTGATAACATACACAAACAGGTCCACTGGCAACCACCGTGAGCTGAGTGAAGATTATTAAAAGGGCAAAGCACGCTAAAAAGCTGCACATGCAAACCTTAGCTTATTTATTTGATTTATTTTTTTTTATTTACTTATTTTGATTTGGGATTTTTTTCAACAGTATTTTATTCAAATTCAGTTGCACTGTTCACAACAGTGTCAACAGTTCAGAAAGATAAATATAAGAATATTTTTGAATATATTTGTCTGCAGCTCATTCTGCAAAAAATGAGAAAATTGTATCGTGAACTCAGAATCGTGAATCGTATCAAATGGTGAGTTGAATGTATCGTTACATCCCTAGTTCTTACAGTAGTACTATGGTATGGTGGAGCCACATGACAGGAAGGCAGTACATTGCGAAGTCTGTTAAGAACATCATTCGCACTGAACTGCCCTCCATTGACCAGCTGTACTTTAACTGCCACAGTAACAAGGTTCAGTCTATAATCCAGGACTCTGACCACCATCCACAAACACTGACTAGCAGATTCATGAACAGCTTCATTCGCCAAACAATTCAAACCTGCAGCTTTTGCATCCCCTGTAACAGTCATTTCCACGGCAGCTGCACTGTACAGCTGTTACTGCACTTTATCCACCACTGACCACGTATCATCCAGTTTTGTCCTGCTTTGTATCGCACTGTTTCTGCACCATGTTGTCTTGTACTCCCTTGTGTTGTTATGCACCATCTGTGTTGTTCTGAGCAGTGCCATGATGCAATATTACAAAAAGATCTTGAGGAAATGCAGAGTTCTGGAGGAGATTC